>NC_137108.1:5241793-5441793 GCF_949357685.1 Gobio gobio | reverse complement strand
AAAATGCCATTGGCTCTTGTGTGTCTCGTGACAGAGGCGTCATGCTAAAGAGTAGTGTGTATCATTTGAATGAGATATGAATGAGTGTGTTCACGGAGCAGCGGGATCATCATTTTAGCGATTAAAAATTAAGATCAACTCTGTTCTTTACATGAAGACATCGTGTGATGAGTTAATATTTTTATACTGTTTTTGGTCAGTTTTTACAATAAATACCTGTAACTGTACTTGTATTTTCCTGTTATGTGTTTTATATTGTTGAGAGTGGGTAGGTTTAGGGTAGGAGTGGAGTTAGTTGCTCCAAAATATAAAAGTAGCCTATAAATATTCATAAAATCATGTCTACTTTTTACTGTCATTGACTTGCATAGGAATCACTTCCGTGGACCCATCACGGAATTTTCGGCGATTCCGTGAAACTGCCACAGATTTTGAGTTAAGGGACCCGTGTTCATTTCACGGAATTCTGTGAGACCAGGTTGCTTTGCCTCGTGCTGCCGAGGTCATTGCTCCACCTCGGCCCGTCAACCAGCCAGCTCCACCTAGGCTCCTCACTCCCTTGGCTCCACCTGGATCCCTTGTCCGTCAGGCTCCACCTTGGTCAGTCATTGCTCTGCCTATGCCACAGACTTCCGGGCCTTCGGCTCTGTTGGGCTCCTCCATCCTTCCTGCTCCACCTTGGTCCTCATTCCCACTGGCTTCACCCTCACCTCCAGCACCCAGGCTCGTCATTACGGCTCCGCTTTGGCCTTAAGGTCCTTCAGTGTCGCCCTCTCTCTTTGGACCCTCTTTACTGACAGTCAGTAAAGGCTCCACCTTGGCTCCACCTGGCTCCTTTGTCCTCCAGGCTCCACCTTGGTCAGTCATTGCTCTGGCTATGCCACAGACTTCCGGGCCTTTGGCTCTGTTGGACTCCTCCATCCTTCCTGCTCCACCTTGGTCCTCAGTCCCACTGGCTTCACCTCTGTCCTCCAGCACCCAGCTCCAGCATTACGGCTCCGCTTTGGCTTCCAGGTCCTTCAGTGTCACCCTCTCTCTTTGGACCCTCTTTACTGACAGTCAGTAAAGGCTCCACCTTGGATCCTCCCTCCACTGGCTCTGGCTTGCGGTTTTACTTTGCCAGGGTCCTCTCTCTGTGCACTCACCTCCAGAACCCCCACCCTCCCTCTAACTCCCTGGATTGTTTATGGTGTGAGGATGCACCTTCCAGGAGGGGTTATGGACGTTGGAGGCCTCAAGAAGCGCGTTAGCAACTGAAGTTAGTCTTTAGCGTCCTTATCAGCGTGCCTCCCTAGCATGCTGGAGACCACAGAGCTCAAAGTGGGTTGAGTAAGACGTGGTGCCGTGACCCGGATGGGAGTGAGCTTTAGGGGGGTGAGTGTAACGGACGTAGGCCAGTAAAAGCTGAGCGTGTAAACCTCACTCCCCTGGCCTCATGATGCATGCATGCAATTGACGCCAGCAGCTGCGGTTTTTAGCGTCCTTGTTAGCATGGCCGCCTCCCACTCCGGAGACCACGGTTCGAATCCCGCTCTGAGCGGGTCGAGTAGAACCAGTAACATATGATTATCACCTGTGTATCGCTATTTTTTCTGTGTATATATATACTCCCATTTTAGATCAGTACTTTGTAAATTCTGGTTTATGGATTATGTTGGTTAGGGTTAGGGTTTTCTCCTACGTCTCTCCTGCGATCTCCTGTTCCTTATTCTAAATAAAGACTGTTTGTTTTGCTACTCCTATGTCTCGTCGTACGTGCTGCAAGCCATCCCCTGACACTTGTGAAGCCTTTTTTCTTGAAATGCAAACAACAGAATTAATTATCAGTTAATGTTCTCAGCTGGATACATACTAGTTTACCATTAAATGAAAGTAACTTGAGCACATCGAAGCACTTAACTATAAAGCACTTACAAACGTACTGCTTAATCTGTGCAAAATACCGCACGGTTGTTTTATAGACGACAGAAGCTAAAACTGCAGGATGGCTGAAAATAACACATTTACGGCTCAGTTTTACAGCACATAAATGTCAAGGCGCAGGGTTGTTGTGTTTCTTTTTTTTCTGGCGAGAGCGGGGTGGGATTGGCGCTTGTGATTTCGAACCCCTCCCTGCATTATAGACAGCTTCTTGGACATTCATGCCAAGGTTAAAATTTCCATTGCTAATATGAACTTTGCATAAGTGCTTATAATGGTAGCATCCCGTCTGCCTGGTTATTGTTTTTCCACTGAAGTGAAGCAAAGCCCTGAAAATTCCTGTGCAAATATAAACTTTGCTTAAGTACTTATATGGCTGTTTTCTCTCCCCCATATGGCAGCCAAAGGCACAAAGCCCAGAGAAAATACAAAGCAGCTCCGCTTAGCCAGTCTCCACCCACAGACAAAAGACAAAGCTCTTCACAGGAGTAAAGTCCCTTTAAACAGTTAACAGGAGCGCGGATCTCCTAAACGTGACAGTGTTTGACAATGCTTTGATTCCCGTCTCTACGGTGGCGCGTCTCACCCGACGAAACCGCTAGCGGCTAGAATGATGAACTCGGTGCATTTCTTTTTATCCGTGTTGTTGTTTAACCACCAAAGATTCTCAGGCTTATGATAATCATACTTTAAGTGATAATGATTTAACAAATGAAATGTCTATTGATTAAACCATGCTGACATGATGGTTTAATAATTCACTGCGTACAGCCTTCAAAAATCACACACAGGCAAAACAATATGCAGACTTTTTTTCTGTTAAAGCGTTTATTTATTTCAATAAGTGTTTATTTTTATTCTCAATGAATCTGCATCTATAACATTTTATTCTGTAGCATATAACATTTTACTCTAGAAGTACATATTTTCCAGTAAATGCCTTTATTGATGCCTTGTGTGGTGAATTGAATCATTTATATGAATCATTACACATTTAAAGGTGCTGCATTTTGCCCATTTTCTGTATTTTGGCACCAAAACTGAACCTATTTTGAGGGGGAAAAGGCGCGTCATGTTGGTTCCATATATGTTTTCTCTTGGCAGTGTCACATGACAACACAACCGCCTGCCTCAGAGAGACTGTTAATTAGCCTGTTAATATATTAGAGCACTGCATCGATAACACGGCTAATCCTATCACAGCGCTGCATTGATCTCGAACTGAGCATGCTGACAATAAGTGCTTTCAGCAGCGCGCCGCTCAATAGTGCTCACACAATCGGCTCTCTCGCAGCTAATTGGCTAAAATAAGCCAAACATTTTGATTTCTCTCTCCAGCTTAGATCAATGGTGAGCGTTGGCGCTGAATTCAGATGACTTTCTTAACCATTTGCGGCTGTTTCCCTCCACATATTTAATTTGCCTTCATCTTGACTGATGTTTTTCTGTAGTTTTGACCATGCAGAGTAGCATAATACCATAAAATGGAAGCCTTTTCTTCCCTATTGTGAAGTATATCTGAGTGAAACGGCTTCTGGAACAAGAACAAATGTAGGGCGGGGCTTGATTTTGTCTTGGAATTGGGAGTTTGCCATTGGTGGATCTTGTGTGAGTGACAGGTTGCCCCGCCCTCATCATCGTTGTTGCCAGGTTATTCTGATTAACATGAATTTACAACAATGATGTGCATAGATATTTATAATAAACACTTAAAAAAAAAACAAGAATTGTCCATTTTGATTTCATGGTGACTTTAACCATATAAAGCCTTTTTGATATGCATATGTGATTTCTAAGGCCTTCTTAACATGATCAAAACTGATTTTTGTAAAGTAAACATAAGAATATATTTGATATTGTCAGTAATATGTGAAGATAAACACTTACTAAACTGAAGCAACTTTTTGTTTACATGATTATCCATACATAATTCGGTAACACTTTATTTTAAGTAAGTACATGATTACTCAGTACGTATTTGAGTACAATGTAACAACATCACCTTAAAATAAAGTGTAAACCATAATTGTTTTAGAAAAAGCATAGGTTACCCCTTATATTAAGGTGTCATTGTTACAGTGTAATTGTATATTTGAGTAATGTTAATTAACAACATGTACTTATAGGGTTAGGGTTTGGTTGAGGGTTAGTTGCATGTAATTATACATAATATTACTATGGTAAGTACATGTAACAAGGACCTGTAATATCATGAGAGTATCAAATATGATTCATCAGGCTTTTGAGGAACATTTATTTATCATCTCATCAATAAAAAAAATACAGGACTTTGATAATAAAACTAAGCATAAATATTATCTTACTAAGACATATTGGTAACACTTTACAATAAGGTTCATTAGTTAACTACATTAGTTAACATGAATTAATAATGAAGTGCATTTATAAAGCATTTATTTATCTTTGTTAATGTTAATTTCAACCTTTACTAATGCATTATTAAAATCTTGAACAGCTGTATTTTTATTAACTAACATTAACAAAGATGAACTAATACTGAACAGAGGTGTTGTTCATGGTTAGTTCATGTTAACTAATGCATTAACTAATACAACCTTATTGTAAAGTGTTACCGACATATCATTGAGGGATAGAGTGATGACTGATATTTATGATTTTATGTAAATTTACATTACAAACAGCAGAATTTCATCTTACTTTTTGTCCGTAAAAATATCAGCAATTGCATCAAATTGCATGTTTTTGCTCATAATTTATTTTTTTTCCTCCTCGATTATAAGCTCCATATTTTCACTTTATCATACTGTATGAGCCATACAAGCTTGAGGTATAAAATTGACACTCAACTAAAACATTTTTAGATTTCCTTTTTTTCCTTGAATATTATTTTATTATTTTTCTTTCCAGGGTTATAATAGTAGGCAGTGCACATTAGTAACACAGCCATTGTTTTGTGCTTGTCGCATTCGTGTTGTTTTCCCTCTCGTTTTATTTGCTCTCCATTTGCGTCTCCTTGTCCTCTCCCACCCTGCTCGCTCTCTCCATTTCTCATCTCTTCTCCCTCATTTCTCGTCTTCATCTCTCTTTCTGTCTTGAAGGCCCATCTGAAGAGCAGCTGGCAGCTGAATTAGTGCGGAGCAGCTGAGAGTCATAAATCAGAGAGCGAGGCAGAATTCCATCCGTGGCTCTGGCATTCACTCTGTCAGCCATGAAATAAAGACGTAGCGATGCAGGGGGTCAGAGGTGTCAGTCCTCGACCAACTCACACCCTTCCCGACCCCTCGGTAAACACACGCCGGTCGGCCCAAATCCCGCCAGCCTCTCGTTTAGTTCGCCCGTCGACCCGCGACATGGGCACTGGATGTACCTGGATCAGGGCCGCAGTCTCATTTGTGTGGTCCCACCCATCACGGCACACGGGTCGCCTTCTTCCTGTGACAGGAACCTGATACTGAGACAGTGTGTCTGTAATGATGTCAAACATGCTCTGGTTATGCGGCCCCTGCCGTGAACGCACCTGCCTTTAGCACCGCACTCACATTCATCACAGACAGTTGGTCACACACACACACACACACACATGTTGGGTTTCCATGTTTACTGGGGACTTCCCATAGATTTTTATACTGTACAAACTGTATATTTTATCCCCTAATCCTAAACTTACTCATCGCAGAAAGCTTTCTGCACTTTTACATTTAAAAAAAAAAAAACATCACTTGGACCAAAAACATATCAATGATTTTGGATATTGCCATCTTTGTGCTGGGGGTATTTTATCACATAGGGTTTACCAGGACCACACACACACACACACACTCTCTAACACACACATGGACACAAACATACACCTTTCTACCCCTGAGGGACATTTTATTGCTCTTTCAAAGCTCTTGCATTTCTTACTATTTTAAGTATCCGCTTTGTTTCAGATGTTTTACCTAAAATTCCACAGGAGAAAATATAAATCTGTCTATAGTTGACATACTACAGACACATTATAAACTCAAAAAAATAGGTACAAAATCTGTCACTGGGACCAAATCCTTACAAAAGCTACTAATAAACAGGCACACCTTGAGAAATGTGCTTTTCACTGTTCCCAAAGTGTATGATTGCAGAAATTATATACATGTTTGTATTGAACATTGATGGAGCAACAGATTTTGTGTGTAAATAAATTATGAAAGGGGTTTATTTTGTATAAAAATCATA
Source organism: Gobio gobio (assembly GCF_949357685.1). NCBI lineage: Eukaryota > Metazoa > Chordata > Actinopteri > Cypriniformes > Gobionidae > Gobio > Gobio gobio. Next base: position 5,435,676 of record NC_137108.1, on the reverse strand, counting down.
TAAATGTATGACATGGCACACAGTTTTGATACAAATATTTTAGCTAAAATAATGTTTTTAATAATGTCTGCGCTAATGCTTGTTCAAAATAACCGCTTTAGCAAAGTTTGAACTATTTTCTGTTTATTTAGAATTCATTTTTGTACAATACATATGCTGTCATTAAAATATGTTAATATAAAGATATATTTTTTAAAACACGTTTTCATTATAAATATGGTATTTATCTCTAAGGTGGCCATCAACGTAATATATGATATTTCCCATCTGAATCTAATCACGACATGTCAACAAATGTTAAAGTTAGCGGCTGTTTATTATCATGTTAATTTTTGTGCCTTTACCCCAAATACCATCATTTTACATATCCAAATATTTTCAATAAAACATCAACATCTAAACCTCAATAATTCTCAATAAGAGCTTCTATAGATGTCTTTCAGGGTTGGAGTCAAACTCGGCAGGACAGCGGCTCACTAGGACCGAACTTGCCTGCCAATGGTTTAATTGTACCCTAAGGACCAATTGTGTACCTTTAAAGGTACAGTTATACGTTTTGTTCTTCAAGGAACAATTGTACCTCCACTGTACCTTTTTTTCTGAGAGTGTAGGCTTAAATCTGACGTCTTTGATCGTTAGTTTGACATGTTCACCAACAGCCGATTAATGACCGCTGCGATCAAATTTTATCTCAGGCGAAATTCTGGCAGCAAATTATCTTTGTTTTTCAAGACAAACTATGACCAACATTTCTTTGTAGTCACCATTTCAATCGCCCATGTATTATGCAGCTCTCTGTCACCGAACATGTCATTAATTGATGATATAAAACTCTGGACGAATTTTTTTGCATACGTCCGTTTTCAACGCGCCTTGATGCGTACAGTCTGACATTAATGACAACTGAGATCTTACAGTGTGACATCCACTTGTAAAGGACTATTATAATTTGCACAGTGTGCACAGGCTTCACTCCCGGATAACTGAAAATGGGCAAAGTGGAGCTAACAGGTGGAGTGGGTGGGGCTAACAGGTGGAGTGGGTGGAGCTAACATGTGGAGTGGGTGGAGCTAACAGGTGGAGTGGGTGGAGCTAACGGTGGAGTGGGTGGAGCTAACAGGTGGAGTGGGTGGAGCTAACAGACAGCAGACAAACGGCTAGTAGTGACAGCAGCACCAATCCACCTGTCACTCAAGTGGCCACGCTCTTAATTATGCAGAACTTTAAGGCTTTATATAAGGTAAACGAATGAGTTATAAAATAATTCACCCCCTCACAGTCGTCATGAAGGGCAAAATTAGCCGTATAGACCAAAAGCACAATTCGTACCAGACTGTAAACATGTGTTCTTCTGCTGTAAAGTTGGGCATTTTAACATGAGCTCAATGAGATTCTGTCTCTAGTGGCCAGTCGATGAACTGCAGTTTAAGTCACTTCCGTATTGACTTCAAGAGAAACTGCGGGAGGTTGCCACTTGGGTACCACCCCAGTGACCGCTTTTCTACCTTTCTTTCCTGAGAATGTATAGAGTTATAAAATGTGAATAGCAGCTCATATAATTTGGTCTTAGATGGACTTTGGCAGAGCCGGACAGTAACGGTGTACATTTACTTGAGTACAGTATTTTAGTACAATTTTGAGGGATCTGTACTTTACTCAAGTATCATTTTTGGGGAGTACTCATGACTTTACTCAAGTACATTTGAGAGACAAATATTGTACTCTTTACTCCGCTACATTTCTATCCATAACCGTAAGTACCCATTACTTACCCATTACAAAAACCCTCAATTTGTTGTTTCCCTCTCAAACATGATTGGATTGTGCAGGCGCCACTGATTGGGACAGCCTATCAGCAATCACCTTCAGCTTTCCACCAAAGTCAACTCCATGGTCAGATTTAGATAAGAGACGAAACCATGGATGAAAACAATGGATGAAGTTTTCGCTTCAAGTGTTTGCTGTGTTTACCAAAACAGTCATCACCGCCTACAAAAATTCATCCTCCAACTTGCGGAAGCATGTCAAGTTATGTACATTGAAATAAACTTCCTTACATTTCTTCTAAGCTAGATTCTAGCTACAGAAAAGTGCACTAAATGATTGGCTAGCTGCGATAATGCAGCTTTTTACATTCTCGGTTACGTTTGAGTAGTCGAAGCCACAGGCACCCGCCAATTTGCCAGCTGTAGCTAGCCATTCAGATGGCTAACTTTGGCCTGACAATAGTTAGCATAAGCCGAGGCAAGCTAATCGTGTAACATAGATAATCAACTGAAGTCCTTTCAGATTCATGTTTGACATGCCCCTCACAAATAGAGAGAGCATACAATGTAGTATGTTGTATTGACCTTTTTATTGATGAAATTTCATATTTACTTCTATTGTCTTTTAAATATAGTTAAAGCATACTGCCAAATGTGCTTACAGGCATTTATGGTAAACTAAACTAAAGTTATTTCTATTGAAACTTGTATGTCATTTGTAACGGTGAAGTTGCAATCTATTTAAAATATATTGACCATAAATGTAATATTAAATAACATACTACAGTTCATACAATGTATCTTTTCTAGTCTGAGCTCGAGTACGAAACGTATTTTTTACCATACAAAAAATGTTAAAGCCTAATTAGTTCAGTCGTAGGCTATATTGCCTTGTGGGCAAGTGAGAAATGTTAAATAAAGCAACATGATAAAAAGATGAAAATGACTTGATTTGACTTTCAATTCCTTTTACATTCTCCAAGGTATTAACATTAACATTTTTCATAACTCCATGTAGGGCGTTTCTGTACATAAATGTAAGCACTGTGGCAGTAGTAATGCAATATTTAGAAAATATTGATACTCTTGATACTCAAGTACTTTTAAAAACAAGTACTTTTACTTAAGTAGACAGTCGTACTTTTACTTGTACTTGAGTCAAATTTAGCAAGGGGTATCTGTACTTTTACTCAACTAATGAAGCTGTGTACTCTGTCCGCCTCTGGACTTTGGTTTCTTGATGAATGTGAGCACAATTTGAGACGTTGTTGAGATATTTTCTAAAACTCTACTAGAGTGATCAGTCTCTTTCTGAGAAGCCGGGGCCACCTGGAAATATCTCTGATTGCTTGCTATTGTTTTCCAGGAGAAACAATCTGCGCTATTATTTAATTTGTTATATTTAATTTGTTATATTCATATCGATTTTTTATTTATTTATTCCTATGTTTACATCTAAAAACAAAACAAAAAACGAAATTGCATCTCTGGAACCTGAGCAGCACCCAGCTTGAAAACAACAGGTACCATGAATGCTCACAGCGGTATTAAATGAAAAGGACAAGCATGACGAAGAATGTTTATCAAGGGAATAGAAGACAGTAACTGAACAAAATATAATTCAGCTGTGACAAAAACATCAGCTGGAGAGGTCTGTGCAATATCACGCATTGGACATTTCACACATTTTCCATAAAATACATAGTGGCACAAATATAGCAAAAATCTTTTTTTCATCAAAACTCTTATTGAAACTCAACATTATTGTGAAGATGTAACTTCCTGTTTGAATTGTAAACGACAGCTTCTACAATCATCAACAGTGAATGTGTTCAAACTCCATAAATCTTTAAAGTCCCACTGAAGTGCCTTGAAAAGCGCAGCATTATTCAATTTGTTGACGTAATTTCCACTGAAACAGGAAGACAGGGCGGGGCATTTCGAACAGCTCCTCCCCTTTTTTATTAGCCAATAGCATTTAGTTTTTAATCGAAAGAATGACATTTTGATTAAACAGTTAAACTTTCTGGAACAGTTCGTTCTGGCTGGTAAACAGCATCGATCCACCATTGGTCCGTGGTGATGATGAAATAGGTGGGTTTGGCTCTGAGGCTCCGCCTTGTTTGAATCTCTGGGGTGGTACCCTTTAAAATATGTACCATTTTGTTTTTAAAGGCCCACGCACCATTATTCAATGTGTTGACATACAGTAATTTCCCCTAAAGCTTTATATATCGAACAGCTCCTCCCTTTTTTAAAGCAGCCAACAGCGTTTAGTTTATATCACAGCGCGGCAAGAGCCGTTGAGCTCTGTAAAGCCTCAATTTCCTCCTTATCTCTAATTGTTTCTCCTCCTAAAATCCTCCATATCGCTTTAAAATATCATTCTGTGCAGAATTCAAACGGGTCCGATACATTTTCTGGTCTGGGCCGACTCGATCACACAATCTGCTCTGTACTATCGTGTCTCTGGACCGGAGTCGTTCCCTATCCCCTATATAGTGCACTGTCTGATCGTTCCCTATGCCCTATATAGTGCGCTATGAGCCATTAACCATGTAGAAAACAGACCGATTTCAGATACAGCTTCAGCATCTTTTTATAATGTAGGGGGCGGGGCTTCAGATTCTAGAGAGCATTTGATTGGACAGAAAATCTGATGAGAAGCTGAAGTGCAGACTGATATCATCAAAATCATTGATCCTTATTGGCTGAAGTGAGAGACTGTAATTTTGAACGCTTATATCATCTAAATGTGAATTTTGTCATTGTTTTGTTTATCTACAAGCATAGTAGCTTATAGATAGCAGCAAGGCTAACATATTCATACCAAAAGCCAAAAAAACTTCCATTTTGATTTAATCGGGACCTTAAGTCCCAAACATTTTGTTTCCATCACTTAGTATTAGCCCACCTCTCCTCCACAAGCCATACAATTTAAGGTTACCTTTAATAGCAAAAAATAGTGTGGTTCATGTTTAACCACTAGTTTTAGCAATAATACAGTGACATACACACGTTTTATTGACCTACTTAAAGTTCCTCTTTATGAAATTTCATTTTTACTTCTATTGTCTTTTAAATATAGTTAAAGCATACTGCCAAATGTACTCACAGGCATTTATGGTAAACTAAACTAAAATTATTTCTATTGAAACTTGTATGCCATTTGTAAGGATGCAGTTGCAATCTATTTAAAAAAAATCGACCATAAATGTAATATTAAATAACACATATTTAGTATTAGAATATTAGTACTTTACCTGTGCATTAGTCAGTTAGTTAACATCATAATCAGTATTCTTCTTTAAAGTCGGCATGAAATGGAGGTTACGATTGTTACGATTCCCTAATGTGACGTATATCTGAGCGAAACGGCTTCTCAAACAAGAACAAATGTAGGGCGGGACTTGATTTTTTTTCCATTGGGAATTGGTTGGATGGTTGTGGTTTACTATTGGCCGATCTCATTTGAGTGACAGGTTGCCCCGCCCTTGTCATCAGAGAAGAGTTGATTCAAGATTATGAGTGTACATACATTAAAAAATAAAATAAATAAATAATGATGTGCACTGATTAATCATTGGTAACACTTTAGTTTAGGGTTCAGTTCTTGCTATTAACTAGTTACTTACTAGCATGCATATTACTTGGCTGTTTATTAGTACTTATAAAGCACATATTAATGCCTTATTCTGCATGATCATATTCTACATCCCTTAATCCATACCCAATAGCGAAACTATTAATACTAACTAAGCAGTAATTAGGCGTATATTGTGGCAAAAGTCATGGTTAATAGTGAATATGTGTTCCCCATAATAAAGTGTGACCTAATCATTTATAATAAATACTGTAATGGATAATCAAACAGATAAGCCAAACTCATTTGGTAGTGCCTTTTGCTGTACACCTCTATAGGGAATCAACGTATGATGGCTTACTTGGCTGTTTCTGCACATTAAGCTGGGATAGGTATACCATTGGGGGTAAAAAAAATCAAACGTTTTAACCATTTGTCCCCCACCACACCATCTCATGTTATCTTGCTGGAGTAGCAAGTACTGTTTGACGCTTGTCTGAGCAGGGTGAAAGGTCACACAGGGTATGGGGACATGTTATATGGCTTTGTTTGAGTTTAATTGTATGCATGTCCTTAGTCCCTTTCAGCCTGACTGTAAAGCTTTGCGTACTTATAGCAGTAGTGGCCACCAACACAACTGTGAACACAAACAGCCATCTATTTACTCTGTCACTCTCACTCAGGCATATACAGTCTCTGTCAACTTAATGTCGAAACACTATCTCTTTTCCTCACACACACACCTGTCATACATCCTGCCATAGAGCCAAGATGAGGGGCAACATCAAGGGGTAAAAATCAAGCTGATTAAAAGCCTGTCTCCAGTTTAATGGCTGGAGGGATTGAGGAAGTGGCTGATGAGACAAGACTAAGTCTGCGAGAAAGAACTGCCGCACTGTAAAACTCGTACTGTATTTCACTCTTTAACCTCGGCTTTGAAGATGAACAAAGGAGTCCATTGTCACAGGGATAAACTCAAGAGACGTCTCGCCCACACAAGAGGGGAGGTCAGATGGGCTAATCTGGCATTAAACATCCCAATTCTGATGTCCTGTTGGACATATTATGCCAAATTCAACGTGCAGTGGATAAAAGAAAATATCTGCCACATTGCAAAGACAACAAACAGAAGTTCAACCGGTTTGTTGTCAGATGGGGACAGCCAGGAATGTGACATTGGGGGGGCACACTAGATCATCCTAGGCCCTATATAGAAATATTGGGTAACACTTTATTTTGATGGTCCGCTGTAGACATTCTGTTGACTGTAAGTAACGTTGCAACTAGAGTATTAGTAGACTGTCTGCTTAATATCTGCTAACTCTTTATTGTGATGCTCCCCAACAGATATTTTACTGACTATAAGAAACTTTGCTATGTCAACTTATTCTACTAACCCCAACCCCTAAGAGTCTAGGGTACTCGGCTAATACTCTCATGAGTGTTAGTTGACATGTACAGTAGGTGCAATGTTACTGATAGTCAACAGAATTTCTAAAGGGGACCATCAAAATAAAGTGTTCCCCAAGGACCCATGAATTTAAGATAGCCCTGACACATGTCTCCTGTCCCCCATAATGGTGCTAGTTCTTGGCCATAAGATATGCAAACTAAAGTGTTTTTTCCATTGACTTTAAAGCAAAATTCATCATGAAGTCTTGAGAACATACTTTAACATCCAGAGCAATTTAATTCAGCCTTTATGTCATTATTAGTAGTAGTTGTGAAGTAACAAAGTATAAATACTCACTTAAAAAAAAGTAATTCAAGTCGTTATTCGCTAAAAATCTCATTGGCACCCATTCAAACATTAAAAACGTGCTGCCTCAAAGTGTACTGTGCTAGGTTTGAAGTCATTGGCTTACTCGTGTGTCTTGCCACCGTTTAAGACCTGTGAAGTCCAATCATTGCATTCAGTCCTACCTGTCTGTCAACATATATATTTCCATACCTCCGCGCACCTGCTCGCACAGACATCACACGCCATCAGTGTGTTTCATGCTATGCAGAGTTAGACAGACGTCAGTCACAGAGTAGGGGTTGAACGACTTCAGATTTTTTAGAGTCGACATTTATGTGATGAAAGGCGAGTAGTCGTCGACTAGTCGCTGATGACGTCATTAATGAACAAATAACCCTGAACATTGGGCTGAGACGCGAACACGGGTTTTCTTGTGCACAGGACAGCTATGACATAGATGACCCAAGGTTATTGCTCTTACTACATAACAGCTTTTGTATCAGTTATTTTGTCTTTGGGTCGTTATATTTCTCACAGATTTCCACTCGTTCTGAATCAGATACAGATAAAGTGGCACAATAAAGATTACATGTATGAAATTGAATGCAGTAGTGAGAGAGTGATTGCGTGTGAATCAGAGGTGGACAGTAACTAAGTACATTTACTTGAGTACTGTACTTAAGTGCACTTTTTGAGTATCTGTACTTTCCTTGAGTAGTATTTTTTCTGGAAACTTATGACTTTTACTTCACTACATTTGAAAGACAAATATCGTACTTTTTACTCCACTACATTTCTATCAAGGCCCTCGAAGTAGAAAGTCGTAGCCGCTTTGAAAGTCAGTGGATGATTCGTTTTTGTTTTGTTTTTTTTCCAGACAGCCTATCAGTAATCACTCTTGTAGGATCACATGAAGTTCAATGATTTCCAAGTATTTTTTGAACACTAATCAATTGATGGCAAAATAGAAGGCGGCAGTTCCCAGACTCAGTGCGCGCAACCATGGTCATACTTAAAAGTTAAAATTCAGAAGAGTAGACGTGGATCCATCCATCCATCCATCTTCTTCCGCTTATCCGGGGCCGGGTCGCGGGGGCAGCAGTCTAAGCAGAGATGCCCAGACTTCCCTCTCCCTAGACACTTCCTCTAGCTCTTCCGGGGGGACACCGAGGCGTTCCAAGGCCAGCCGGGAGACATAGTCCCTCCAGCGTGTCCTCGGTCTTCCCCGGGGCCTCCTCCCGGTTGGACATGCCCGAAACACCTTCCCGGGAAGGCGTTCAGGAGGCATCCGGAACAGATGCCCGAGCCACCTCAGCTGTCCCCTCTCGATGTGGAGGAGCAGCGGCTCTACTCCGAGTTCCTCCCGAGTGACTGAGCTTCTCACCCTATCTCTAAGGGAGCGCCCAGCCACCCTGCGGAGAAAGCTCATTTCGGCCGCCTGTATCCGGGATCTTGTCCTTTCGGTCATGACCCAAAGCTCATGACCATAGGTGAGAGTAGGAACGTAGATTGACCGGTAAATCGAGAGCTTCGCCTTACGGCTTAGCTCTTTCTTCACCACGACAGACCGGTACATCGACCGCATTACTGCAGAAGCTGCACCGATCCGTCTGTCAATCTCCCGTTCCATCCTCCCCTCACTCGTGAACAAGACCCCTAGATACTTAAACTCCTCCACTTGGGGCAGGAACTCTCCACCAACCTGGAGTGGGCAAGCCACCCTTTTCCGACTGAGGACCATGGCCTCGGATTTGGAGGTGCTGATCCCCATCCCAGCCGCTTCACACTCGGCTGCAAACCGTCCCAATGCATGCTGAAGGTCCTGGTTAGAAGGGGCCAACACGACAACGTCATCTGCAAAGAGCAGAGACGAAACCGTGTGGTCCCCAAACCTGACACCCTCCGGCCCTTGGCTGCGCCTAGAAATTCTGTCCATAAAAATTATGAACAGAACCGGCGACAAAGGGCAGCCCTGCCGGAGTCCAACATGCACCGGGAACAAGTCTGACTTACTGCCGGCAATGCGGACCAAACTCCTGCTTCGGTCATACAGGGACCGAACAGCCCTCAGCAAAGGACCCCGGACCCCATATTCCCCCAGCACCCTCCACAGGACGCCGCGAGGGACACAGTCGAATGCCTTCTCCAAATCCACAAAACAAATGTGGACTGGTTGGGCAAACTCCCATGAACCCTCCAGCACCCTGTAGAGGGTATAGAGCTGGTCCAGTGTTCCGCGACCAGGACGAAAACCACACTGTTCCTCCTGAATCCGAGGTTCCACTATCGGCCGGATTCTCCTCTCCAGTACCCTGGCATAGACTTTCCCGGGGAGGCTGAGAAGTGTGATCCCCCTATAGTTGGAACACACCCTCCGGTCCCCCTTCTTAAAAAGAGGGACCACCACCCCGGTCTGCCATCCCAGAGGCACTGTCCCCGACCGCCACGCGATGTTGCAGAGGCGTGTCAGCCAAGACAGCCCCACAACATCCAGAGACTTGAGGTACTCAGGGCGGATCTCATCCACCCCCGGTGCCTTGCCACCGAGGAGTTTCTTGACCACCTCGGTGACTTCAGCTTGGGTGATGGACGAGTCCTCCTCTGAGCCCCCAGCCTCTGCTTCCTCAACGGAAGACGTGACGGCGGGATTGAGGAGATCCTCGAAGTATTCCTTCCACCGTCCGACAACATCCCCAGTCGAGGTCAACAGCCGCCCATCGCCACTGTAAACAGCGTTGGTAGGGCACTGCTTCCCCCTCCTGAGGCGCCGGACGGTTTGCCAGAATCTCTTCGAGGCCAGCCGATAGTCTTTTTCCATGGCCTCACCGAACTCCTCCCAGGCCCGAGTTTTTGCCTCCACGACCACCCGGGCTGCAGTCCGTTTAGCCTGTCGGTACCTGTCAGCTGCCTCAGGAGTCCCACAAGCCAGCCAGGCCCGATAGGACTCCTTCTTCAGCTTGACGGCATCCCTTACTTCCGGTGTCCACCACCGGGTTCGGGGATTGCCGCCTCGACAGGCACCGGAGACCTTGCGTCCACAGCTCCGAGCAGCCGCTTTGACAATGGAGGTGGAGAACATGGTCCACTCGGACTCAATATCTCCAGCCTCCCTCGGGATCCGGTCGAAGCTCTGCCGGAGGCAGGAGTTGAAGATCTCTCTGACAGGAGACTCGGCCAAACGTTCCCAGCAGACCCTCACAGTACGTTTGGGTCTACCGAGTCTATCCAGCTTCCTCCCCCGCCATCGGATCCAACTCACCACCAGGTGGTGATCAGTTGACAGCTCCGCCCCTCTCTTCACCCGAGTGTCCAAGACATACGGCCGCAGATCAGATGAAACGACCACAAAGTCGATCATTGACCTACGACCTAGGGTGTCCTGGTGCCATGTGCACTGATGGACACCCTTATGCTTGAACATGGTGTTCGTTATGGACAAACTGTAACTAGCACAGAAGTCCAATAACTGAACACCACTCGGGTTCAGATCAGGGGGGCCGTTCCTCCCAATCACGCCCCTCCAGGCTTCACTGTCATTGCCCACGTGGGCGTTGAAGTCCCCCAGTAGAACGACGGAGTCCCCAGTCGGAGCACTCTCCAGCACCCCTCCCAGAGACTCCAAGAAGGTCGGGTACTCTGCACTGCCGTTCGGCCCGTAGGCACACACAACAGTGAGAGACCTATCCCCGAGCCGAAGCCGCAGGGAAACGACCCTCTCGTTCACCGGGGTAAACTCCAACACATGGCGGCAGAGCTGGGGGGCTATAAGCAAACCCACACCAGCCCGCCGCCTCTCACCATGGGCAACTCCAGAGTGGTAAAGAGTCCATCCCCTCTCGAGGAGTGTGGTTCCAGAGCCCAAGCCATGCGTGGAGGTGATTCCGACTATCTCTAGTCGGAACCTCTCAACCTCACGCACAAGCTCAGGCTCTTTCCCCGCCAGCGAGGTGACATTCCATGTCCCAAGAGCCAGTTTCCGTGTCCAGGGATCGGGTCGTCTAGGCCCCCGCCTTCGACTGCTGCCCGATTCGCTTTGCACCGGCCCCTTACGGTCCCTCCCGTGAGTGGTGGGCCCACGGGAAGGTGTCCCCACGTCGCTCCTTCGGGCTGAGCCCGGCCGGACCCCGTTGGGGAAGGCCCGGCCACCAGGCGCTCGCATACGAGCCCCAACCCCAGGCCCGGCTCCAGGGTGGGGCCCCGGCTGCGCCATACCGGGCGACGTCACGGTCCTCCTTCTTTTTGTCATCATAAGGGTTTTTGAACTGCACTTAGTCTGACCCGTCACCTAGGACCTGTTTGCCTTGGGAGACCCTACCAGGGGCATATAGCCCCGGACAACATAGCTCCTAGGGTCATTCGGGTACTCAAACCCCTCCACCACGTTAAGGTGGCAGTCCATGCAGTAGACGTGGATAAGTCTGAAAAAGTGCGACGACGTGAAAGTGCACAGAAAGCTGCCTCTCAGACGCCAGACCACAAGTACTGAGTTTTAGTTCTACTAATTCTACTAAAATCTTATTATAGACTAAAACTAAAACAATTCAGATGCCTTAAATGTTATAGTCAAAAGACTATGACTAAAACTAAATCAAAATTTGCCGTCAAAATTAACATTGGAATGAAATATGGTTGGTCAAATGATTTTCATCGATTTACCCGCCAAGTTGCCATAGCCTTGTGGATACAGCGCTAACGGTAATGTTCGACAATTATGTTAGTTAGCATGCAAAAACGTAGTTGGGTTAATAATGTTAAATGAAGTCCTTTCAGAAATGTTTTTTACATAATCCTATCAAATAAACACAATGTAGAAACCTTTCTTTTCTAGTATGATTTTGACTTTGATAAGAGCTTTAACTTTTAAAAAAGTATTTAAATGAGTTCAAGGTATGCTAGCAAGTCAAATGGAGCATGACTGGCTTAAACCACCATGATGGAACAGCGTGCAATGCATTCATACAACAATGCAACAATAATAAAATAATGCGTTTACTTTTACTTTTGATACTTAAGTACTTTTAAAAGCAAGTACTTCTGTACTTTTACTTAAGTAAAAATCTATCTTTACAACTTTCACTTGTAATGGAGTAATATTTAACCAATAGTACTTTTACTTTTACTCAAGTAATGGAGTTGTGTACGTTGTCCACCTCTGGTGTGAATACATTTTACCTGCAGCGTCTCTCTAATAGTGAAGCTGTGAGTTATAGTTACTAAGAAATATATGCTAGAACTTTTCAGTTTCTAAGCTATTTAACTGATAAATCACAGAACGGTGTTGACAATACATTTCAGCGCTACTGAATGATTTTGTGTGAGGTGCGCGTGATCTCCGCGTGATGTGCGAGCTATGTGTGTGGGTTACAATGGATGCAGCATGCATTAGTTTAGAAAGGGGATTAACTTACCTGTATAATAAGCGTGCATTCTCCCGATCAATTTTGAGCATCCAAATGGTATAATCAAACATATCTTGTGGAGAGCTCTCTGAGTATGCATTTATTTGTAATTTTAACTATTGCAAACGTGCGTGCGTGTCAGGAAATGGCTTATCCTGTTGTGCCCTCTATAGGCCAGCGACTAGTCAACGTCAAGCTTAAAGCGGCATGGCAGAGCATTAAAGTCGACTAGTCTGTGCAACCCCTATCACCGAGCCTTTTACAGTACCTCCTGAACCAAAACAATGAGCTTATGCCGCGTTCACACAATAACTTCTGTAATTTGGAAGAGATGGAAACCCGTGGCATATACTCGGAGTGGTTTGTGACTCTATCAATGCCGAAATCAATCGGCAGCAGTCAGGTAGTACAAGTCAGAGCTCTTTAAGTTGGTTATGTTACTTATTATTGTAATGTCATGTGCTTTGAGACATGAGGTAGTTTAACGCTGTCTCTTGTAATGGTTTTGTTTGCTCCCTGCTGTATGCGTTCATATGTTTTGGAGGAGGCGTGGCTTTGGAGATGAAGGGAGGGTGGGATCTCATGCTTTCAAAGCTAGCTCGCTATTGCTTATCTCTCCGAAAAGTGCTTACCCTACCTTTAAGTATACAGTTTTTGGATTGTACTACTCGAGTATGTAGATAATATTGTTTAGACCCGAGACCCTTTCTTGTTACATTTGCGGCTACAATCTCACATGTTCTCACATGTTCTCACATGTTCATTTTTTAATAGCCAGCACTGTTTCAGTCGTCCTTCAGTCGCTTTCCGCTGACTTCCAGCCGGATGGCTATTTTGACAAGCATCGTATGATCAACGCGCATGACATGGCCGTTCCACCGAAGCCAGGGTTCACATATCTTGTGAGATATTGAGACAACACTATACCGCTGCCGGATGTCATCATTACAGACATAGTCTAAGTGCGTGATGTCAGAGATCCATCACAGCATTTTTGTTTCCAAAATGGTGGTGTTCTACTTCTTTTGTCATGGGCCAACACTCAACACTATAAAGTGCAACAGGACAAATGATGGTATGGTAGATCTTTGACTTGAGATGGTCACTGGTCTTCCTATCACACGTAAAGCTGGTCGTCGTGCGCCATTTCAGCCTGGCAGCAGCGCAGTCATGGTTCAGACTTCTATCAACTGCGATCGCCAAGCCAAGATACTTCAATGTCTCGGTTCTTGGTAGGTCAGTGCCGTCAATCTTGAGGTCTTGCGTGATGACCATCCATCACAAGAATGAACAGGAGCGGTGATAAAAAAAAATCCTTGGTGGACACCCACAGTAATATGGATGCCAGATGGCTTCATGTGGAACATGGTTGAATGCATTGTAGAGGTCAAGAAAGGCAGCATGCAGGGGCTTTTGTTTCTCTCAATTCTTCTCAGACTGGAGCTGGGTGGCGTGAATTGCGTCAACTGTCCCACAGTTCTTCACAAATCCGGCTTGATTGACTGTAAAGCGGACAATGTTACGAATTCACTTATCCAGGACCCGTTCAAAGATCTTCATGGTGTGTGAGAGCAATCGAATTGGCCGGTAGTTGACAGATTCAGCCGGAATGCCCTTCTTCCAGATTGGGATGGTCGTGCTGACCTGCTAGTCATCAGGCATCTTCTTTTCTGAAACGACCTGGTAAAACAAACATACTAGCCATTCATAAATAGGGCTCATTCATAATTAGCATAATCCCAGCGGCATTGAAAAGGATGAGAGCTGAGATTCATACATACTCAGGTCAGACGGGTCCTTTGATTTGTGCCATTTCCTCTCTGCTTCCCTGAGTTTGGTCCGGAGTCACGAAGAACATCAGTTAACCAAGTGTTAGAGGGAGTAGCCCATGCTGGCCTAGAAGATAGAGGACAAATACTGTCTAGACAAGAAGTTAAAGTGGAACATAAAGTGTCTGTCTCAGTATTCACATTCAGAGATGAGAATTGTGTGGATGAGGGAAGAGTGGATGACACAAGAGAGGACAGATGAGAAGGAGAAAGTGAGCGCAGGTTTCGTCTGAAAGTAACTGGTAGAGGGGTTGTTGGTGCACAAGTAGTAAGTTTTAGATTAAAAGTGATGAAGAAATGATCGGAAATGTGCAGAGGTTTCATCAAAATGTTTTCTGTGATGCAGTTGCGTGTGTAAATTAGGTCAAGTTGGTTCCATAATTTGTGGGTATCTGTGGTGATGAGCCATTTGAGTGGAAGCCTGTAGCATAAGGCTTCCCTAGATGAATGTTGAAATCGCCAAAGACTGTAAGTGGGCTGCCATCCTCAGGGAATGACATCAGCACATCCAGCTCCTCTACAAAGGTACCCAATTGAACTGGGAGGCGATACTTGTGGTAGGGAGCAGGTGTACATTTCTTTCATACCAACTAACATTTTGAAAATACAAACATTTTCGTGTTTTCGCCGGAATGGCTTTGCAAACGATTTACACAAAAATTAGTTCTGCTCATGTTTCATGAATGAGACCCATTCAGCGGATGCGGGAACTCCTTGGTCAAGATCTTCTCAAAGTAGTCACACCAGCATTCAACGGCCTTCTTGTGGTCATTAATCAGTTGCCCGTTTTCATCATTGACTGAAGAATTTCTTGATATCCTCAGTTGGTTGATGGCGCGACTTCATGAGGCGATAAATGTCACGTTTGCATTCGCGCGTGTAGATTTAATCAAAAAAGCTTTTGCGACAGCTATTGCCTTCTAAATGCTGCTTTGGGCATCGTGATACTTAGTTATCACAGTTCTTGCCAGCGAGAAAAGCGTGGTTGAGGAGTTTCTTCTCGTGGACTTTCACCTTGACTTCGTCTGTTCGAAGTTAGTTAGTTAATGCAGTGTGAATTTACATGAACGCTTTTACTAACTCACATTAACAAAGATGGTTAGTTCATGTTATTTTTAATGCATAAACTGATATTAACAATTGAGACCTTATTGTAAAGTGTTACTGTAGTGTTACCAAAAATAAAGAGGTGCGTGTACTTGCGCAACATGTCATAAATAGAAATGGGATGTCTGTCAACTGAATGCATGTCATTTTAAGTGTTTCCAGTGTTGACAGATTTCACTGAGAGCATGTTGTTTTGTACAATCTAGACTTGTTTTCCATCAGTCTAGTCAGTTGTAGTTGTAGTATAGCGAGGACGCTGTCCGACCATTAGTGGTTACTGGTTCAGGTCGGTGAGGAATCCATTTTTCCATCGCAGAACTGTCATTTCTTCAGTGGATGTGCATGGAACGGGGCCAGGTTTGACACTTGCTCTGGCACCTGTGATGGTAATGTAGGACTTGCCATTACAGGCAACCTGATCACTCCGATTTCTCCATCTGATTGGATGTTGTTTATGTGGCAAAATATATTCTGACTTTGTGGGGGAAATAAGAGAGAGGCACATTCAGAACAGAAAGAAATATGGGTCATTAGAGAGGTCCACCTTGGTAGCTCCTGCAGCTTGTTGGTGAAATTTAAGACGTGGCGAAATGGCAGACGTGATGATGAAATGTCAGTGACAGTTTTACTGTCATTTGGGTGCGTCTTGGACCCACTCTTCGCACACTCGCACAGCTGTTACATTACCAGCAATTAATGGCCATTCGCATGACCAGCGTGATTTGATATGCCCGCTTGAAAGAGAGAGAGGAAGGGAATGTAAATTACAAAGTTTAATGAGGCCTCTGATTTTAATAACTGCTGCACATACCATCCACATCTGCCAAGTCACTCAGCGCGATGCCTTCTGTGAAACAATGAAGATTCCCTTACAGGTATAACAAGACATGCCAGATCACAGCCAGCTGGCACATAAACTCTGATATATACTCACTGACACTGTCTGTACAGGGAGACAGCAGGAGACGGCCATGTGTAGAAAAATGAATGGGAGAAGCCTATGCTCAATATGGCAGCTGTAAGACGAACAGTCATTCAAGTCGTTATTCGCTAAAAATTTCATTTACACCCATTCAGATATTAAAGACGGGCTGCGTCAAAGAGTACTTTGCCAGGTTTTAAGTCAGTGATGCCAAATGCCATTGGCTCTCGTGTGTCTTGTCACCATTTAAGACCTGTCAAGTTTCGAATGAATAAGAGCCATGGATTAGAGCAGGGCTACCCAGACTAAGAATCACCTAGAGATGAATCTATCTTGAAAGTGCAAATAGCGTGTTTTGTTGAGGAGTACTATTCACACTAGCTCCACCAAACAATGCCTGGTTTGGCTACACAGGATTAAAAAAGAAGCTTGTGTTTCAACGTCTTCAGTGGTGTAGTCAGTAAAGCATAAGACCGTGTCCTAACTACACGCAACGTGATAAGATTCCAGCGTCCAGCAACTATGAGATACAAATCAATCAAAAACCACAGCCAATAAGAACAGCGTGTGGGCGGGCTCTTGGGAAGAGATTAAGCTTGACGGCATTCGCAAGGAAATTAATAAGTAGCCTACATCATCAAATTCACAAATATTACACCATTTAAACATTACTAAAAATACATACCGAATTACTAGAACAATCTTTGTCATAGAATACACTTGTTTGTTCACAGTCTGAACGTTCTTGTTTCCATTTGTTTAATATTTCAAGATCTGAGGTGAATTATCCATTGTTGCTTTTAGTACGACTATGTTACAAAGCTGGGAGCACTAAATGATATTCAGTCACATTACACGCTTTTAACATTAAATAAAGCACATAAACATTACCTGAGATTATTTTTTGTGTTGTTGTTCCAGCCGCGACTTTGCAGAAATAGAAACCGCTTCTAAAATAGAATCATCGCATGTGGCTGGTTAGGACAAAAACTCGAATTAACATGGAAAAGACACCTTTTATCTCGTGTCACAGTGTCACGTCGCGTGTAGTTCGGACACGGTGTAAGGCTCAATGATCTAGGTTTTGACGCGGGTTAGAATCCGCCTTTTACTGAGCTCGCTCTTCTCCCTTTTCCCCAACACATATCACATTGGAAAGGCATTTACCTAACGATATGATAATAATAATACGTTTTTATTGGGTAGGGTTAGGGGTTGGTGTAGGGAGAGCTTTTGTTGTCCTATTAAGGCTGCATCAATTTCATAATTTTAATAAATATAATAATTTACACTCTGTTATTATTGCATCCTGTTAATGTACAACAATACTTAGGTGCAAATAGGATGTACAGTATCTGCCAAAATAAAGTATAAATAGCATTGAATTACTATTTACACATATTGCAAAGAACTACTACTTTTACATGGTGTAAATAGCATCTATGGTCCATGCCAAAAAATAAACCACTTGGCTGGTATGCATTGGTAAAATATAAAATTGTGGGTAAATATCAACAAAGACAAGTTGCCCTGATATTCTTCAAGTATCAAATGAGTGTAATGTAATTTCGATCAAAATCTGGCCAAAACGAATCTATGGATTCGCCATTGCAAACTATCAGGAAAACTTTTACGTTTTTATAAGCTGTCGACCCAAAAAAAACGAGCGTTTAAGAAGATATAAGTGGATACAGGCAGTACGAAGTGAAGCTTCAGCAGGAAGAATGGGTACATTTTGGGATCCTGACACTCAGTATGTCTCAGTATGTCTATGTGTGCAGTAAACATTTTGTCACTGTTAAGTCACATATCCAAATGTCCATTTTATATATGATATTTCCTGTCGCTGATTACGTTCCCCTCTAGTCGCCGTAGTTCTCAGTGTAATGTGACCCGTCGCGCTCTGCCTCAATGGCCTGAATCCACTTTTCTGTCCTTAAACGCTTGTTTTTTGGGTCAACAGCTTATAAAAACGTCTGGGTTTTTGCTTCTGGGTTTTGTTTAGCTTGTTTGCAGTACACTTAGTCACATATCAGCTTTTATAAATTTTTCAATTTTTTGTAATAAGTCCGAAATGACAAGGAGGCCGCTTCACGCACTGCAAAGTCAATGGAGACGGTTTGATTGCCCCCCCCCCCCCCCCCCCCCCGGTGGGCGTGGCCTTCAGATTATGACGCCTGTCGCTCTGTCTCTATAGGTGGGTGTGGTCAGAAGCTCCACCTTCTTTGATGTGTAAATCTTTCCAGGTGGATTTTTTCACTCAGGCCATTGAGACCAGACAAGTAAAAAAACATAAATACTAGTAAGATTTTTTTTTTTTTTTTTTTGAAAAACAAAAATAAAGTTTATATAATAATCATTCAATTAATCAAATGTATTTAATAAACACTGTCATGTTTTGTATTTCTAATCTAGTTTTAATTGTGTTCATGAGATATTTGCCTGTGACACCCAGCCATGTGTTTGATTGTTGTATATCCTTCACCTGCTGTCTCCTCATTAGTTCTCCAAGGTGTTTGATTAATTAATCATGTTCACCTGTGTCCAGTTAGTATGCCCATTATCTCCTGTTTGCCTGTGTATTGAAGCCTGTGTTTAGTCCTGTCTTGCTGTCCGTTAGTGTTGTGTTAATGTGGTTGTTCTGTCCTGTGTTTGTTGAGTTTTGTTTAGTTTACAATATTTTTGTTACAATAAACCCTGAAATCTGCTGCAATTGGATCCTGTCTCTACTTCCCTTGCAACTACTACGAGTGTTTATAAACATTAAAATTGTACGTAAAGCAGTTGTTATATCAACTGTTTAATGAAATTTGTTTTAAAGAAGAGTTAAAACATAATGAATATGCAATATAGTGCTTATATTACAGTTTTTCCTCAGTCGCTTTGTTACATTTCTCGAATCATCCTCGACATTTGCAAAACACTAAGTGCATTTCTCAAAACAATTAGTACAAATAGCAAAACACCATGGATTACCTGCAGTCTCTTGCTCAGAATCCTTAGTTCATCTCTCAAAAGTAGATGTCGATGAACATGTCAGTGCCATCAGAATCACAAGTCCTTGTGTATGGATAACAGTCAAAGTGCTTGGTCATGTTGTCAATATAACAGTGTACACTGGATGTTCTTGTGACATCATGACCCAAAAAAGGGGGAAATGATCAGGCAGAAGACGGTAGTGAAGCTTCAGTAAACAAACATTTTTATTCAAAAGAAAATAATATAATTATGAAAAAAACATTAACATATTAACAGGATGCAGCAGACCTTCAATGCAATTACCCACAAAGAAAATAAATAAAACAAATAAAAATAAACAAAACCCACAGATGGCCACAGGTTAGCTAGGTTGTGAAGACAGAAGTGGCATACAGACAAACGTGCTTCCACTGCAGTCAAGCTCTCGGCAAATCACACTCCAGACCTAGAAGGAAAGAATAATAAAGGGACCAAACCACCACACCACTGCTATCCACCAGTGAAGGCAACCCCGCAGCCACCGTCAGGTCAAAAAGAAATCTACAAAAAATAATAATAATAATATTAACAGTGGGTAATGCAAATAGTCTACTTGGAATGATCTACTCAGTCCCTTTTTTTGTCTTTGGTGTGGCCTCAGTCCTCACTTGGCCAACTCTGGTCCAACATCCAACCCAAAAAACACAATCTCAACAATAATTCAACCTAAAATAAACGGTAATCGTGCATCCCTCTAACCTCCGTTATTTTGGTTTATGACACTCAGGCAACCATCCAGCCATAATACTCCTAAACGATGCATCAAGTGTTCAACACTCAGCCCCCGTTGACACGTACATGGTTATTTTGAAAAACGAAGACGTTTCCCTTCGTTTACACGCAAACTGAGAATTCGCCTCTGAAAACAAGTCTTTCTAAAAACTCCGGCCAGAGTGTAGATTTTGAAAATCTTCGTTTGCACGTTTATATGTAAACTGAGACAAACGGGTGTTTAGGCAGCCAACATCACAGCATGCGCCAGAGCTCGCACCTACGTCAAAAGTGCGACCTTTGTTTACCAAGGGGGTAATCCAGCCCACGGAAAGCGTACCTTCCATAGGGCCAGCCATTGCTAACCAAGCCATCACCTGCTGTTAGCATCCCATTGACTCCCATTCATTTTGGCGTCACTTTGACAGCGACTATCTTTACATCTGAGGCGTTTAAAGACTCCATTCGTCCATTATTTATTTCTAAACAAACACGACAATGTATAAAAGGCTCCATTACCTTGAATCTTACACTATCCCCCCGTAGAAGCCGTTTTTGTAAAATATAGGCTAACGATTGCGTCATTGTGCGTTGAGCAAATTACCGTATAGACCCAAGGAGAAGCTCGTAGGCAATCTTTTACTGTCTATGAGGCAATCGGGGGGACGTGGAGGCATAAACACAGATAGAGATGTTGCAGATCCTGCTTCATTCATCAAAAGTTGCTCCTGCTCACACTCTCTGTCTCTGCAAGATTCGGTGATGCAGATTTCACTTTGCACAACTACTAGAATACTTGCCACTGTCAGACAGGTTTCTCACGTCACATCTACGTTGTCAAGCTCAGTCTGAGGCTGCGCAGTACATCAGCCATCAGGAAGTGATTACTTCTATCTGAATTCAATTTTCTCTGTAGAAGTCTATAAGGTCGCTCTGTCCATTTCTTTTACTGTCTATGATGTTTACATGTGATCATGGAAGTGTTCAGAGTTGCAGTCGCATTTATGTTGGTGCAAACTCTTCTCGTGTTTTTGCATTTGCAAATACAGATGCTCCATTATGTCGAGGAGCAGAGACGAATGAGTGCTCGGACTTCTCCCTCCAACACGAAGAACCAGTCCGCATCACTGCCAGCGCCGCCGGTTTTGGGTCCAACCTGGGCGAACTGCTGTCTGGTGGAAGTGATTAGTTGCTATTTTCGGGATTCTGATTGGCTTGCGTGGGCTTGAGCTTCTCGTTACACCACCACCTACAGGTTTGGCATGCTCTTGACGGCATATATACACGGGTATGTATAAATTAACACTTTTCTGAAAAGTGACATGTTATTTTTGAAACCGGAGAGGTTGAAATGTCCGTTTATGAAAATATCCGCCCATGTGTAAACGTAGCCTCAATTTTCCAACAATATTTGACATGTGACTGTACATAAGCGATCCTTACATTTGCTGGTCTATTGCCACCATGCAACACGTAAACCTGCTACGACTGAGGCCCCGTCCACACGAAACCAGAGCTTTCCCTATCCGATCTTTTTTTCCCCTCATTTCAAGAAATATCCGCACACACACGAGAGCGCTGAAACCGACTCAAAATGATGTAGTTTACATGCCAAGCCAGTGTATGGGGCTGTCATTCTGCCACAGAAACACACTAAAAACGGAGAAGAAGAATTGTGGCTAAAAGGGGTACAGCAATAGGAAGTGAGGCAAAATCTCACAATAAATACATTTGCTACTTACCAGATGTGTTTTATTAACGCCTACGCCTACACCTACCCCAACCCTAAATCTACCTTTACAATAATACAAATACAGTAATTAAATGATGCAGTATTGATGTGTCCGTAGCTGTATCCCTTTCAAGTCTTTCCTGTGGGTGACGTGGTGTGATGACATCACCGTTTCACAAAATATACGGATTGGCTGTACACACGAAAACGCAAGGATGTCATTTTCAGATTTATCCAGTCTGGGTAAAAAAAATATCAGATTCATGCTCCCAAAACGCCGGATCCGTGTGGACGAAACGCTGATAAGGTACAACATTTTTACGTATACAGCTAAACGCGTCTTCGTGTGGACAGAATCGAATCGTCAGCGGAAAAACAAAGGGCGGAAGTGGACGAACAAATCTCATCACTTCCTTTTATAGAACTGAGGCTGATGGGATTTCCAGTTCCTGAAACACGCCCCGTTACAATCTGATGTAAACTATGGCTAAAGTTTTGATGACAAATGACCTATCGTTAAGCCTTAGTTACTGTTGCTAACTCGGAAAAACTTTACTGATGGTTTACGAAGTTTATTGCGCCCCTTTTTTCTGCCAAAAAATCACTGTAAGAGCTTTACAAAGAAAGCAGAAGTGCGCATTAACATCTCATTCACAAACTCTCTCTCTCTGCGTTGCATTAACATACACAGCAAATTACACAAAAACACTCATACAACTAACAGTAAACAAACACAGACCTTATGCCTTTTCGGGGGTGCTAGTAAAATTAACTTTGTATCTGAAAACAACTCAGATAAACTGTGAGTGCGAACTCTCCCTTTCACTACCAATAGACTATAATACCCATCAAAATAGGAGTCCTCCTTTGTAAGACAGATAATGCAGACCTTAAACATATCTAAACTCACAGAAATATAAGAAATAATATACAAAAACAAATTAGATGATAAATCACAATAAAGTCTGTGACACAGAAGGACCACCTCTCATCGAGGAGCATTCAAGTGGGACTTAAATTTTAAATCAATTTTAAAATAAATATGGTGGGAGATTAATTTGGAAGCGATGGTTTACAGATCACAATGCAAACGGGAGAAGCCCAATGTTACGCTCATCACGATCGCAGATGATCAACATCCAGGATCAACACTGTTCATGTACTGCAGGGTAGGAGTAAATTACTTTACATTTAACCAGTTTAATATGGAGAGGCACTAGACCTTCGTTTATGTGTTTTGACCTACACCGTTACATAACGTGAGAACAGTTAGTTATTCGGTTTGTATGTTAGCATGGACTCACTAACTTTAATCGTAACTTAATGAGAGTATGACAACCAGAAAATCCTCTCAGGATACCTGGAATCAGTGTTACAGTACCTCAAGCACAACGTTTGACCATTTGTGTAGCATAAACACCATCAAAACGATAAGAGCTTCGGCTCTTCCAATGTTTCTCTATGAGACCTAAAGATGTCCGAGTTCCGGTCCCTGTGTGACTGATACTCAACTACCATTGGCTCAACTGTGTTAGGTTACACCTTAGTGTATGTAGGAGTTTGATTGCAAGAGACTGGACAAGATTCACATTTACGCTTTTACTGTTTGTACTGTAATTTGTTGACCATGTCATTGCGATACAGAAAGGAAAAGACTTAGAAAAAAAGTAGAAATGTGAACATAGGACAATCTACTTAGGGAAAACTGTACATGCAGTGCTGTAGGAATTGCAGTTCAGTCTTCCTACACCTCCTGACGTTCCTGTCTGTTGGGCCACAAATTCTCATCCACATCACAATGAATATCTTCTTCTCTTGCGATGCAGCGTGGAAAGAATCTTTGGTAACACTTTATTTTGATAGTCCACTTTAGACATTCTACTAACTATAAGTAACTTTGCAACTATATGTCAACTAACTGTCATTAGAGTATTTGTAGACTGTCTGATTAATTTTTACTAAAACTTTATTTTGTTGGTCCCCCAACAGACATTCTACTGACTATAAGTAACTTGGCAACTACAATTCAACTTATTCTACCAACCCGAACCCTAACACCTAACCATAACCTACCAGTCTACTGACAGTCAACTAATACTCTAATGACAGTTAGTTGACATTTAGTTGCAAAGTTACTAATAGTTAGTATAATGTTTAAAGTGGACTATCAAAATAAAGTGTAACTAAAAATCTTTTAGAGTGTATCCAGCCTCTGCATGTCATCACACACTACATCCTTAGCAGCCAGAAGGGTCCTCTGTGTGTGTGGCTGGCGATCATATACTTTCCATCTTCATGCTGAGAAAATGTCCTCAATGGGGTTAAGGAATGGAGGTCGTGGGCCGCAAACCATTGCCTGATGATGTTGGAGCGATGGAAACTGACATTGTCCCAAACCATCATGTACTTTGGCAGGTCATCTCCAATCTGACCCCTCTCTTGTTCAGGGATAAGATCCCAGTAGAAAGTGTCTAAAAAACGTGACAAGACGCTCTGTATTGTATGGCTCAATAATGGGAATATGCATTTGCACACCATTCTCAGAGATAGACAAAAGTCCAATGGAAATGTATAGAAATATGCTTGACATATTATGACAACTTGTTCAATCATTTTGCATGTAAAGACTTGTGCTGTGAACTAATGCCTAAATGTTGTGGGGGTGAGACTATTCAACAGAGACCCATTATATAATAGATTTTAAACAACATGACATAAGCAATTGATAATGTAGGAAACAGCGGAGACGCCGCTCCGTGAACACACACGCACTCAGTCATATCTCATTCAAAAGACACACCCGACTCTTTAGCATGACACAATTGAACACGAGACATACGAGAGCCAATGCAATTTCACCATAAAAGCTGACGTAACGTTTCTTCGAGCAGCAATTTTTGAATGTGTGCATGATTTTCGGCGGATGGAGACGCTGATCGCTTTTGGGTCTTTTCTTCACTCAAACCAATCATTTGGCCTCGGAACACGAGGGATATTTGTACTTTTTAAATAAATTGTGCCTGTAGTTGTATCTGCCGGTTATATCATCTTTTATATCATATAATAAACAAATGTGTAGGTTTAGGGGTGGGGTTGGGTAACATGTTCAAACGAGTCTAAATAGCGTAAATAAAAACTAAAAGAAATGTAAATAAGAACGTGGGTACAACTTCCGGTGAGGTGGTGGAAGTAGTATACCAATGGTATTTTGTGTGCTAGTTAGTGGAGAGCTAAGTGTTTTTCGGATCATTGGCAAGATTTCAAAATGAACATTTTTACTTTTTTTTATCAGATGGTGCCACAAGGGTTAAGTGAAGGTTGCTGTGAATTTGCAGAATGACACACACTAAACATTTCATTTAGTACATTTATTAGTTAATTAATAATATCATCACAATACAATAAACAATAACATTTTCGTGTCCTTAATTGTCCTTCCTTACTTTACTGACCTTCCACCAAAGTGCTGCTGCATGACTACAACAGCGTCCTCGCCCTGATACATGAACAACCGCTGTCTGTACTTCACCTGTCACTGATGCTAGCACACATGCCTTGTGATGGGACACGTGTAGCTCAGACTCGGCTCAATGTCTGCTTTTAGATCGTTTCCGACAGATACTGATACGCCTCTGAGCTTTTCAAATTGCTCATCGCCTTACCATCACAGGCTACTGGATCTAGAAAATAGCTAAAAATGCTACCGTACGTGATACGAGGCCACTTCTTCACATCATCCTCCCAACCAACTACCACGGAGGATAAAGGTACTGTTGTTTCACCCTTTTGAAAGTTTGTTGAGGTTGTGTTCGTTAGCAAATTTGGAGAGCTTGAATGACTGTCAACTGCTGAATGTCAATAAGCTTTGTTTCCATCCACCTATTTTTATGCGCAATTTGGGATAACGTTATTGCATCAAAAAAAATGCTGAATGGAAACGCCAAGATGCGAATTAATTCTATAAATGCACATAAAAAATGTATGCAGTCGTTTGAGTCGGATACATTTTCTATCCGATACGAAAACATGCGCATAAACTACGATGGAAATGCATAAAGTCCTGCTTGTTTACTTCGAACCGGAAGACGCACCCACTTTTGACGCAAGGCTTCATGGGGCGTAGGAAACTTGTGGATAAAGATAGAATATACACTCACCGGCCACTTTATTAGGTACACCTGTTCAACTGCTTGTTAACGCAAATATCTAATCAGCCAATCACATGGCAGCAACTCAATGCATTTAGGCATGTAGGCATGATCAAGACGATCTGCTGAAGTTCAAATTGAGCATCAGAATGGGGAGGAAAGGTGATTTAAGTGACTTTGTCATAGTTGTTGGTGCCAGGCTGGAAACTTCAGATACTTCAGAAACTGCTGGGATTTTCACACACAACCATCTCTAGGGTTTACAGAGAATGATCTGAGAAAATATCCAGTGAGCAGCAGTTCTGTGGGCAAAAATGCCTTGTTGATGCCAGAGAATGGACAGACTGGTTCGAGCTGATAGGCAACAGTAACGCAAATAACCACTCATTACAACTGAGGTCTGGTATGCTGAGTCTCGATTTCTGCTGCGACATTCAGATGGCGGGGTCAGAATTTGATGTAAACAACAGGAAAGCATGGATCCATCCTGCCTTGTATCAGCGGTCCAGGCTGCTGGTGGTGTAATGGAGTGTGGGATATTTTCTTGGCAAACTTTGAGAACCTTATACCAATTGAGCATTGTTTAAATGCCACAGTCTACCTGAGTATTGTTTCTGACCATGTCCATCGCCCTTATGTCCACAGTGTGCCATCTTCTGATGGCTACTTCCAGCAGGATAACACACGTCACAAAGCTCAAATCATCTCAAACTGGTGTCTTGAACATGATGCTCACTATACTCCAATGGCCTCCACAGTCACCAGATCTCAATTCAATAGATTGGGATGTGATGGAGTGGGAGATTCACATCATGGATCAGACAACTGCAATAACTGTGTGATGCTCTCATGACAATATGGACCAGCATCAATGTTTCCAGCAAGTTGTTGAATCTATGCCACAAAGAATTAAGGCAGTTCTGAAGGCAAAAGTGGGTCCAACCTGGTACGAGCAAGGTGTACCTAATAAAGTGGCCAGTGAGTGTCTTGTGCACTGGAAGTAAGAGCAGCCTAACAGCTATATTGAAGCATGCAGTTTAGGAAAGGAGTCAAGTGTTGATTAAGTAACTACTTTGGGGTGTGTATTCCAACTATTGTCGCAAGTTCAGTCGTTTCCAACATAGTTCAATGGTTC
Source organism: Gobio gobio (assembly GCF_949357685.1). NCBI lineage: Eukaryota > Metazoa > Chordata > Actinopteri > Cypriniformes > Gobionidae > Gobio > Gobio gobio. The sequence goes on along the minus strand of NC_137108.1, from coordinate 5,408,585 downwards.
AGTGTTTCCTGAAACCATATGGTTCCATCTAGGGCTACCCCCTAATAGTCAACTAACCGTTAGTCAACTAGAAGAGGCTTGGTCAACCAAAATTTTATTTGCAGGAAGAAAAAAAACCTCAACAGAACGTGGCGAAAGCACACAGGCTATGACGGACAGATCTTTAACGGCAGGAAATCCAAACATTCGCTTATCATTCATCAACCTTAAAATATAGCTTATCACATCTAAGTAGTAGCAACTTCCGTTTGCTATAATATTAACCTACATAAATGTGTGCTATTATTAGGCTCATATCTGTGTTTGTGTGGAGAGCGCGCTTAGTGTCATACATGCGCCGGCGCGATCACTTGCATTTACTATAACATACAGATACAGATAAGAGTAATGCAAATTGTAAAGGGTCTACTTTTAGTTCTGTAAACTGCATTATAATGCCATTAATAACCGAGCGCACAACTGATGCTTGCTCGCGAAGTAAATCACTCCCGCGAGAGAATAACAGATCTACACGCGAGAAAATGGCAGACCGCGAGCTCCTTTAAAACCCTCCTTTTCATCCTTTTGTCAGTCGTGGGGCGGGACTTTACTTATTTCATTGTAACCTGAAATTTCATTGGTCAATCCTGTTTTTTCGGAAGTCAGTTGTGAATGGACGCCTGTTGTAAAACTATTAGACATGGCTTCATCAACGGACCAGATGCAAGAGAGTTAAACTGACTGATTGCATTATTAATATAATATGTCCTTACCAGATACTATATTAACTTTATTTATTATTTTTATGGAGCTGTAGCTTCTGGGGAAAATGAGAATACATATTGTCAGCCCGTCCTGCGGGGTCTCAGGAGTGTGTCAGGCTTCTGCTTCGTATCTTCTGTTGCTTCCGAAGGGCAGTACTAATTTTTTTTAAAAATATTTAAACGGAATAAGAAAAATTGGACATCTTCATCCTGTTTAAAAGTTAAGCGTGTGACTTTCCAGTTCCTGCTGGATTTTGTCCTCCACATATAAGCTTAATAAAGCCTTAACCTCGTCAACGGTCCATTGGTCGTATTTTTTAAACTCCATTGTTAAATGGGGTCGAAAAGCAAACAACTCTTACTGCACGCACCGCAACAGACTCTTAAAAATGGTGGTTGAAATAAAATGATGTGTGGAGTCAACCAATCAGCATGTTGAGTGCCCATGTCCCACGCCTGAAAGTTCCTGAAATTTGAAAAAGTACTACCTCGCAAGCAGAGACTTTTTGAGGGGGACATTTTTACTCAGAACTTCATTTAGACCCTGCGGTCAAAACCACTCCAAAGTCCCTAGTTCCTGCAGAAAGTTCCTGCGGTGGAAACATGGCTATATTGTAGTTGAGTTAATTTCCGTGATAATGTCCAAGGATTGCTGAAGCTTTGACAGAATCCTCCAAATTTAGGATGAAAACACCAACAGAATGATGTTCAAGAAAATATATAAACTGAATAAATAAATTGAATAAACTGACCTGACTCAAAGAGGACATAACACACACAGTTTCTGCCAGTCTCATGTTAATCTTGAGGATCTATAGAGTAGTATTGCATCCTACATATCTCCAAAGAGTCTTTAGTTTTATCATATTTATAAAAGACAGATACGCTGTACCGATTCTTTCTGAAAACAGCCAAACTTGTGGAGGCGTGCCATGGGCGGAGCTAAAGAGTCACGAACATACACACACACACGCACACACACTATACGTTGGTGTTATGCACTTACGCGCTGATTGCCAACAAAACACACAAATTTGATGCAGTTTCACTCACCGCCTGCGGTTTCCACTCATGACCGGGAACAAACACACAAACTTGCAGAACTCCTGCTCCTGAAAAACAAACTGCATCCACTGTTTCCTTAACGCTGGGTTATTTGGAAAGCTTAACAATTATCTTTCCCTCACAATCAGAAACACACTTCTTTAGTGACATTGTTGATTTTGTGGTCTAAAAACAAAATGGCAGCGCTCCTGACGGCTTCTTTAAACCCGAACGAAGCTCGTTGATGGGTGCGCTCTTGCTCTCGCTCTGGTTGGTGTGTGTGTGTGTGTGTGTGTGTGTGTGTGTGTGTGTGTGTCCATACAAGGAATTCCACCCTTTTATGAAGTCATACAGGGCCATACCCGAAAAAAAAAACGGACCCACTTTATATTAGGTGGCCTTAACTACTATGTACTAACATTTTAATTAATCATTTGATACAATGCACTTATTGTGTACATACATGTTTTTACATTGTACTTACATTTAAAAAAAATACCTGCATGTAATTACGTCTGTAATTAATTTCTGTAGTTACATTTGTAATTACACAGTTGACACTTCCATTACACCTAACCCTACTCTTAAACTTACCCATACCACCACACCTGTCCCTAACTTTACCCTTAAACTTACCCATATCACCACACCTGTCCCTAACTTTACCCTTAAACTTACCCATACCACCACACCTGTCCCTAACTTTACCCTTAAACTTACCCATATCACCACACCTGTCCCTAACTTTACCCTTAAACTTACCCATACCACCACACCTGTCCCTAACTTTACCCTTAAACTTACCCACACCACCACACCTGTCCCTAACTTTACCCTTAAACTTACCCACACCACCACACCTGTCCCTAACTTTACCCTTAAACTTACCCATACCACCACACCTGTCCCTAACTTTACCCTTAAACTTACCCACACCACCACAACTGTCCCTAACTTTACCCTTAAACTTACCCATACCACCACACCTGTCCCTAACTTTACCCTTAAACTTACCCATACCACCACACCTGTCCCTAACTTTACCCTTAAACTTACCCACACCACCACACCTGTCCCTAACTTTACCCTTAAACTTACCCATACCACCACACCTGTCCCTAACTTTACCCTTAAACTTACCCACACCACCACACCTGTCCCTAACTTTACCCTTAAACTTACCCACACCACCACACCTGTCCCTAACTTTACCCTGAAACTTACCCACACCACCACACCTGTCCCTAACTTTACCCTGAAACTTACCCATACCACCACACCTGTCCCTAACTTTACCCTTAAACTTACCCATACCACCACACCTGTCCCTAACTTTACCCTTAAACTTACCCACACCACCACACCTGTCCCTAACTTTACCCTTAAACTTACCCACACCACCACACCTGTCCCTAACTTTACCCTTAAACTTACCCATACCACCACACCTGTCCATAACTTTACCCTTAAACTTACCCACACCACCACAACTGTCCCTAACTTTACCCTTAAACTTACCCATACCACCACACCTGTCCCTAACTTTACCCTTAAACTTACCCACACCACCACACCTGTCCCTACCTTTACCCTTAAACTTACCCATACCACCACACCTGTCCCTAACTTTACCCTTAAACTTACCCACACCACCACACCTGTCCCTAACTTTACCCTTAAACTTACCCACACCACCACAACTGTCCCTAACTTTACCCTTAAACTTACCCATACCACCACACCTGTCCCTAACTTTACCCTTAAACTTACCCACACCACCACAACTGTCCCTAACTTTACCCTTAAACTTACCCATACCACCACACCTGTCCCTAACTTTACCCTTAAACTTACCCATACCACCACACCTGTCCCTAACTTTACCCTTAAACTTACCCACACCACCACACCTGTCCCTAACTTTACCCTTAAACTTACCCATACCACCACACCTGTCCCTAACTTTACCCTTAAACTTACCCATACCACCACACCTGTCCCTAACTTTACCCTTAAACTTATCCACACCACCACACCTGTCCCTAACTTTACCCTTAAACTTACCCATACCACCACACCTGTCCCTAACTTTACCCTTAAACTTACCCACACCACCACACCTGTCCCTAACTTTACCCTGAAACTTACCCACACCACCACACCTGTCCCTCACTTTACCCTGAAACTTACCCATACCACCACAACTGTCCCTAACTTTACCCTGAAACTTACCCATACCATCACACCTGTCCCTAACTTTACCCTGAAACTTACCCATACCACCACACCTGTCCCTAACTTTACCCTTAAACTTACCCATACCACCACACCTGTCCCTAACTTTACCCTTAAACTTACCCATACCACCACACCTGTCCCTAACTTTACCCTTAAACTTACCCATACCACCACACCTGTGCCTAACTTTACCCTTAAACTTACCCACACCACCACACCTGTCCCTAACTTTACCCTTAAACTTACCCACACCACCACACCTGTTCCTAACTTTACCCTTAAACTTACCCATACCACCACACCTGTCCCTAACTTTACCCTTAAACTTACCCACACCACCACACCTGTCCCTACCTTTACCCTTAAACTTACCCATACCACCACACCTGTCCCTAACTTTACCCTTAAACTTACCCATACCACCACACCTGTCCCTCACTTTACCCTGAAACTTACCCATACCACCACAACTGTCCCTAACTTTACCCTGAAACTTACCCATACCACCACACCTGTCCCTAACTTTACCCTGAAACTTACCCATACCACCACACCTGTCCCTAACTTTACCCTTAAACTTACCCATACCACCACACCTGTCCCTAACTTTACCCTGAAACTTACCCATACCACCACACCTGTCCCTCACTTTACCCTTAAACTTACCCATACCACCACACCTGTCCCTAACTTTACCCTTAAACTTACCCATACCACCACACCTGTCCCTCACTTTACCCTGAAACTTACCCATACCACCACAACTGTCCCTAACTTTACCCTGAAACTTACCCATACCACCACACCTGTCCCTAACTTTACCCTTAAACTTACCCATACCACCACACCTGTCCCTAACTTTACCCTTAAACTTATCCACACCACCACACCTGTCCCTAACTTTACCCTTAAACTTACCCATACCACCACACCTGTCCCTAACTTTACCCTTAAACTTACCCACACCACCACACCTGTCCCTAACTTTACCCTGAAACTTACCCACACCACCACACCTGTCCCTCACTTTACCCTGAAACTTACCCATACCACCACAACTGTCCCTAACTTTACCCTGAAACTTACCCATACCATCACACCTGTCCCTAACTTTACCCTGAAACTTACCCATACCACCACACCTGTCCCTAACTTTACCCTTAAACTTACCCATACCACCACACCTGTCCCTAACTTTACCCTTAAACTTACCCATACCACCACACCTGTCCCTAACTTTACCCTTAAACTTACCCATACCACCACACCTGTGCCTAACTTTACCCTTAAACTTACCCACACCACCACACCTGTCCCTAACTTTACCCTTAAACTTACCCACACCACCACACCTGTTCCTAACTTTACCCTTAAACTTACCCATACCACCACACCTGTCCCTAACTTTACCCTTAAACTTACCCACACCACCACACCTGTCCCTACCTTTACCCTTAAACTTACCCATACCACCACACCTGTCCCTAACTTTACCCTTAAACTTACCCATACCACCACACCTGTCCCTCACTTTACCCTGAAACTTACCCATACCACCACAACTGTCCCTAACTTTACCCTGAAACTTACCCATACCACCACACCTGTCCCTAACTTTACCCTGAAACTTACCCATACCACCACAACTGTCCCTAACTTTACCCTGAAACTTACCCATACCACCACACCTGTCCCTAACTTTACCCTGAAACTTACCCATACCACCACCTGTCCCTAACTTTACCCTTAAACTTACCCATACCACCACACCTGTCCCTAACTTTACCCTTAAACTTACCCATACCACCACACCTGTGCCTAACTTTACCCTTAAACTTACCCACACCACCACACCTGTCCCTAACTTTACCCTTAAACTTACCCACACCACCACACCTGTTCCTAACTTTACCCTTAAACTTACCCATACCACCACACCTGTCCCTAACTTTACCCTTAAACTTACCCACACCACCACACCTGTCCCTAACTTTACCCTTAAACTTACCCATACCACCACACCTGTCCCTATCTTTACCCTTAAACTTACCCATACCACCACACCTGTCCCTAACTCTACCCTTAAACTTACCCATACCACCACACCTGTCCCTATCTTTACCCTTAAACTTACCCATACCACCACACCTGTCCCTAACTCTACCCTTAAACTTACCCATACCACCACACCTGTCCCTAACTCTACCCTTAAACTTACCCATACCACCACACCTGTCCCTATCTTTACCCTTAAACTTACCCATACCACCACACCTGTCCCTAACTCTACCCTTAAACTTACCCATACCACCACACCTGTCCCTAACTCTACCCGTATCCCACCTCAATATCAGCAAAGATGTTTTGCTATACAATTTGAACACAGTAAGTACATTGAACTTATTTTTGGATGTAAGTACATACTACTTAAGGCCACCTAATATAAAGTGGGGCCAAAAAAACTTTCCAAAACTTGTTTGAATCCTGAACGATTGTATTTGGCACAGAAATACTCCATCATATGTCCAGCTAATTTTTTTAAAAATTTGTCCATGTTTAGCCCTCTAATCAACTCTCTGACTAATTCAAACACCACCGACTATTGTTGTAACTGTTTGATGTTGCTTTGAACCTTGATACCCAGAGGTGATGAAACCTTATAAGTCATGTATTTTCACATGGTCCAACACTAACGTGTATAGCCAGCCACTAGAATATCAACACCCTCTTAACCACTCTCAAATCTATCACTACTGGATCTCTCACTGTTGGTAGGGGGCATTATATAAATGCTGATATTTGAACCAATCCAGCGATCAAAGCAAACACTCGCTCGGCCCGCTCACTCTGTGGAATCAATCAGAAACTCGAGTTGCCGGGAGTCGGGTCAGGGCCAGAGCCGGCGACAGGTCCGAGCAGCAGACGGCCACAATCGATAGACCTGGAATGAGGTTTGGACTTGGGGGTTGGGGGTTATGGATTGTGCAATTGAGGGGGAGGTGTAGAACGAGGGGTGGTAAATGAGTGGAGCCCAGGCGATGCTTAATGTCCCTCTCCGGTTTAGGGGAAGGATTGGTCCGTTGTGTTTGTGAGGACGCCCGCTTCGCCCTATCAATATGGCAGTAATAGGGTGGGAGCCATGCTGGACTGATAATCACTAGAGCACAGAGAGGTCTGAAACGCTCCTGATATCTGCACCCAAAACACACATAGTCAAACCAGTTACTTATTATAGAGGGCAGTCTATTAAATCACTTTCTGCTGTGTTAAAACTTGCACAAACCGCTTCTACACACATTAACTAACTCATTAGCCAATAACAGAAGCTTATGCACTGACTAACAACACTTTCAAATACATGGAAGTACTTTAGCTTGGGCGCATACTAAAGTATTATATAAAATATTCATGTGAAGGTTGCAACAAGAACTTTGGGAACACTTTACAATACGTTCCATTGAAAAGCTTTTATTAAACTTGGTGGTTTATAATAAGTATAGTGTAATAAAGTTTTTACAAATCATTTGCAAATAGTTAATATATTAATAGACTATATACAAACAGTGAGTTCTTTATTCATTGTCACTGTAATTAACAAATTATTATTGTTTAATTAGCTCATAAGTAAAGAGTTAGATAATGCTTTATTAACTTAACCGTACATAGTTCTCACTTTAGAGTAGGTCACGGAAAATGGGAAAATTACATTAATTAAGTGCTTTAAACCAGCTTTATTAGACATTAATTGCATTATTATTAAGACTTCATTAAAATGTTTAAAAAAACATTAAGCATATCCCCAAAGCTTAATATAAACACTTAAAAATAAATAAAATAATGCTGTCAATATGAATTACAGATACAAATACAGAAGAATATACAGTTTGTACAGTATAAAAATGATTATTTCTATGGTAAGTCCCTATTTACCATGCAAACCCAATGTAATTAATGTCTAATAAAAGTTGCTTTAAAGCACTTAATTTATGTCGTTTCCCCATTTTCTGTGACCTAATCTAAAGTGAGAACTATTTACTGTTAATGAGTTGTGAACAAAGCATTATCTAACTAGATATGAGCTAATTAAACAATAATAATTTGTTAATTACAGTGACAATGAACGAAGAACTCACTGTTTGAATAGTCTATCAATGTATTAACTACACGCTAAAAAATGCTGTTGGATGCAATTGGGTTGTTTTAACCCAGCAATTGGGTTGTTTTAACCCAGTGAATGGGTCGTTTTAACCCAGCGGTTGGGTTAAATGTTTGTTTAAAACAACCCAATCGCTGGGTTAAAACAACCCAATTGCTGGGTTAGTCCATTTTCAGCCCAACTTGGGTTGTTTTTAACCAAGCTTTTTTTAGAGTTTACAGTTTATAAACTATTAATTAACTATAAACTAATAGTTTGCAAATGATTTGTAAGTACTTTATACTTATTATAAAGTGTTATCATCTCAATTAACGTTAATTTCAACACTAAAACTATGAAAAGTTGTATTTTTAACTAAAGTTAAAAAGATGTATAAATACTGTAACAAATGAAATGCTCGAATTTAATGCAAGTCTTCTTGTTTTAAAACAAAGTTTACAGGGTGCAACTGTTTAACCTTGATTTACTCTAGATTTGATCCTGATTGTTGCAGCCCATCCAAAAGTGTCCTAATCAGGTGACACAATACAGGGAATTAATACTGCCTTCCTCTAATGTCAAGCCACGAGGAACAGGCTGCGTGTGAACATATATATAAATGTGTATGTAGTCATATATGTATGCGTGTGGAGAAAGTAGATCACCCTGAACAATATTTGGCTCCTGCTTCGTCAGACGTCTCAGCAATGCAGACATCCCGTCTGGGGTGGAGCGTGTCAGATCCGCAGGAGGGCAACTTCTTTTCGTGAACTTTTTAACACCTATCGACCTCCCGAATCACTCATGCGAAAGTCTCTTTTCTGAGTGTATTCTCTTTCTCAGTGACACATGGAACAATCTCGAGCATCCAAGGAATCTTTAGGCACCCGTCCAATGCTTATATTTCTTTGAACCACAGCTTTCACTATATTTACCCTGCTCTGTATACACTGATCTAACCCACCACTAAACATATCAACATCATGTGCCAAACTATTATGCATATCTGTAGGATTTCACCACAATAAACATTCAGATTTTAGTTTTGAAAGAAAGAAGTTTTATTTCTCTGTATCTTTTCAGATAACTGATATCTCAGACAGGTTTGTTCAATAGTTCATGGAAACCCGACTTAAAGAGGTTGATCCACATTATTAAGCAAGGCACAGTTCTCATGCAATATGAGGAAGAAAGATGTTTCTGAAGATGAAAAGCATGACATGGCATTTACAGCACAAGAGATCTCGGTCAAGGCTTACTAAGGAAAATGTCAATTTGTTTTTTAAACGTTCAAAATATCAATTTTTAATGTGTTAAGAATGTTTTTTTTTCTTGGTTATGGTTTCTGGAGCCTATCCCACCATCTCGGGCCACAGACCCATCACAGGGCTCACACACGGACAATTTAGTACCACCAATGTCGCTCTGCTGAATTTCTTTGAACTGTGTTAAATGGGAGTACCTGGAAACCCACTGACAACATGCAAACTCCAGGCAGAAAGTCCTCCTAGCTCAGATGGGACTCGAACCTGATAGCTTCTCGCTGTGAGGTGACAGTGCTACACACTCTCCTGTTCTGCTTATAAAGCAATCCAGTCACATGTATGGATTTCAAATTAACAACATTTGTAAGTAGGGGAGAGCAGGGACGAAAGTACCATTTTTCAGAAAATCTTAATTTTAAAAGATAATGTTTTAGACCGAGATATATTTTTGCTGTGGCCAATAACTCACAAGTGTGGTCTATCAATAGCAGGTGGTATTTTGTACAAATGTAGAACGACTACAGTATAATTTCACTTTGAACATAAGCTGCACATTGTTACTTTTGACCCCATCAGGTGGGACGAAAGTAACACAATACAAGCTAGATTTTTTGGTGCTACTCTTGTTTTTATTAAACATACCTGACTATGACCTTGTTAATATGTAACTGCAAACATATTTTGTCCTTTATCTTTGCAAAAAAAATATTAAATTACATTTTCATTTTATATGTTAAAGTTCATCAAATGTTTCAAATGTAATATGTCAGTACAAACTTAAATTGTTTAGAATATTTTTTATTTGCAATGTCAATCTATTTGATACGTTTTTTCTTCAACAGTATGAACAATATAAAAATTAAATTAAATTAAATGTGCATAATATGCATTATAAATATAATAGCGGGACAAAAGTAACAAGTGTTACTTTCATCCCGACAGGAAGTCTTGACATTTAAACACGATTTACTTTTATACTGAAAAACTCTGAAAAGACAAACCTTCAGGGTGTGTAACAGCACTAAATAACCCGTAGATTGATCATTACTGTGACACATAAAACAAGAAACACAACTTGTAATTAGAAAAAAAGTACCGCTAAATTAATTTACTTGCCATACTTGAAAACTGCATTTCGGACCTAACCGCGGGAAACGATGGCGGAATCACATGATATTTGGCAGATCCGTCAAGGGTTGTGTGCTGAACGTGCTGTCATAGCTTGAAATGCAAATGTATTCAGGGCTCTGAGAAAATCGCGTTGTTACTTTCGTCCCGTGTTACTTTCGCCCCGGTTCTCCCCTACCAAAAACTGCGTCAAGACATTTGTGTTTAAATTTAAACAGAGTATAAAAGTTTCTAACTCTTTCCCCGCCAAACACAACAATGTTTTCACTGTTATACACTAGGGGGTGCAATTGCACATCTTCTGTATGAGTACAGAATCTCCTGATCAAAACACAGGCGAAGAAGAAGCAAAATCATATGTAAGCAGATACATATGTAAAATAACGTGATCATCAACATTAAACCTATAAATCAAAACTCCCTAATGTTACTGAATGAAATGTCGACCCAGGACGAGCTACATGACTGTGAAGCTTTGGGATGTAGTCTTTGACTGATTTTCTCAGCTAGTTTTAGTGTCAGTACTACATTGAACTATTATGTTGAATATTATGTATAATAATGCAATGGGGGAATATTTGTGGGTCCTGTGTATTGGGTTACCCAGCACCAGGTCCAAGCCTATTCATTTTCACCCCCAATGTAATACTACATTTAGCATTTTAATCAATAGTCATTTTTCTGTTAACCTTTTACCATATGTCTGGTGTATCACAATAATATCGTATTGTGAGTTCAGTATCGTGATACACTATATTGCCAAAAGTATTGTGACGCCCCTCCAAATCACTGAGTTCAGGTGTTCAATCACTTCATGGCCACAGGTGTATAAATCAAGCTCTAGGCCTGCAGACGCTTCTACAAACATTAGTGAGAGAATGGGCCGCTCTCAGGAGCTCAGAGAACTCAAGTGTGGTACTGTGATCGGTGGACACCTGTGCAATAAGTTCATTCGGGACATTTCCTCACTACTAAATATTCCCCGCTCAACTGTTAGTGGTGTTATAACAAAGTGGAAGCAATTGGGAACAACAGCAACTCATCCACAAAGTGATAGGCCACGTAAAATCACAGAGTGGGGTCAGCGCATGCTGAGGGTCACAGAAGTCTCCAACTTTCTGCAGAGTCAAGAGCTCCAGACCTCCAAACTTCTGTGGCCCTCAGATGAGCTCAAGAACAGTGTGTAGAGCTTCAGGGAATGGGTTTCCATGGCCGAGCAGCTCATCCAAGCCTCACATCACCAAGTGCAATGCAAAGCGTGGGATGCAGTGGGGTAAAGCGCGCCGCCACTGGACTCTAGAGCTTGTGTTCTCTGGAGTGACCAATCACGCTTCTCTGTCTGGCAATCCCATGGACGAGTCTGGGTTTGGCGGTTGCCAGGAGAACGGGACTTGCCTGACTGCATTGTGCCAAGTGTAAAGTTTGGTGGAGGGGGGATTATGGTGTGGGGTTGTTTTTCAGGGGTTGGGCTTCGCCCCTTAGGTCCAGTGAAAGGAACTCGTTATGCTTCACCAAGACATTTTGGACAATTTCATGCTCCCGACATTGTGGGAAGAGTTTGGGGACGACCCCTTCCTGTCCCAACATGACTGACCAGTGCACAAAGCGTCGCTCCATAAAGACATGGATGAGTGATTTTGGTGTGGAGGAACTTGACTGTCCTGACCTTAACCCGATTGAACACCTTTGGGATGAATTAGAGCGGAGACTGAGAGCCAGGCCTTCTCGTCCAACATCAGTGCCTGACCTCACAAATGAGCTTCTAGAAGAATCCCCATAAACACACTCCTAAACCTTGTGGAAAGCCTTCCCAGAAGAGCTGAAGCTGTTATAGCTATAGTTATACCCTATGGATTAATAATGGGATGTCATTAAAGTTCATGTGCATGTAAAAGCAGGCGTCCCAAAACATTTGGCAATATAGTGTAAGCATCAGGGTATCATTACACCCCTAGTCCTAACATTTACATAACTCCTAAGGAGCGTTAGTGAAAGTTACGGGAGCGTTCCCTGTTAGCTGGGTGGTAGAGTTTCAATGGCCCTGAGAGACCTTGTTAGCAAAGTGAAAGCAATATAAAAGAATAGTGTCTGGACAGGTTAAAAAACCCTGCTGTCAGGACAAGCGTAAATCTAGAAGAAGTCATTCAGTCACTGCTGCTTCTGCCTGACCTCAAACCTTTGTGTGCCTTCTTTACTTTACGACAGTAAAACTTGCACTCTTTGACAGTGATTTAGAGCAATGGTTCCCGACTGGTTTTGCTTCAGAACCCAAAGCCTACATTGGAATAACTTGAGTAAGTGTTGACACTAAATAATGACATATAGGCTGTAGAAGAAATACCAGCCCAACACTTGTTCAAATATTGTATCAGTATTATCCATATTACACCTTTGACATCAACAACAAAACATATCAGTGCATTTCTCTTGTCTTTTTAAGCTGATAAGCCTTTGCTTATTTAATTTGCTATCTTGTGCACTATGCATGATTAGTTGCATTCAGCAGTTTTTCCCTCCGCGACCCCATCAGAACAGACGCTTTACAGTGACCCGCCGGTTCACTGCGTTATATGTCACAAATGAAGGGTCTTATAAAGCTCATATGAAACCATAGTCATGCAGATATATGTAAAAAACATGCACAAAAACCAAGAGTTTGTGAGACATGTTTAAACTCATTCAAGCAACTTCCTAAAGCATTTTAGACATATGTGACCATAGACCAGTCATAAGGGTCAATTTTTGGAAATTGAGATTTATACATCATCTGAAAGAATAAATACGCTTTCTGTTGATGTGTGGTTTGTTAGGATTGGACAGTATTTGGCCGAGATGCAACTATTTGAAAAGCTGGAAATATTGAGAAAATCTCCTTTAAAGTTGTCCAAATGAAGTCCTTAGCAATGCATATTACTACTAATAATACATTTTTGATATATTTACAGTAGGAGATTTACAAAATATCTTCATGGAACATGATCTTTACCTAATATCCTAATGATTTTTGGCATGAAAGAAAAATCGAGCATTTTGACCCATACAATGTATTGTTGCCACAAATACACCCGTGAGACTTATGACTCCAGGGTCACATATTTTCTTTGAACCTAAAAGTAGTTGAACAGACAGTACCCCTTTCCCAGGCGGTTTCGACTCATTCTTCCCGTTCCCCATCATATATCAACGCTCACTATGGGTTTGTCTGTTAAGTATTGAGGGAGAGAGGAAGTGGAAGGTGGAAATGGCCCGAGGTGCGGGTGACCTCAGGTTTTTCAGTCAATAAAACACGGCACATGCTTTAAAGCCCATTTACACACTCCCTCGCTCTCGCAAATGCTTAACTTGACATATTAACATCTCATAATGGACACATGAACGCAGACACTCCTGAACATTCGCAGGGGTTGTTATGTAGTGAAATGTTTGAACATTTTTAATGCCTGGGTTTCATGTCTTTATTCCCCTGGACTGCCCGAGGTGCTCAGTCCCGAACAGAGTGAGCTTTCTCTGCTTATTCTCTGTGCAATGAGGCAAGCTATTTAACCATTTACAAGTGTGTGTGCGAATATCTCTCCTCGTACGCACAGCTGGTCACAAGGTGTGAGCTGGGGCAAATGTGGGTACCTAGGCTAGGTAAACAGTGGTGGCGTGTGGGCTGCTCGCCTCCCTTTTCTTAACTTTCTCTTTCAGTCCAACAAAGCCAGACAAACACATGGCCTCACATCTGGAAGAGTTTGCCCAAGAACCTTAATTCACTTGCAGTTGTTTGTGTACTTCATGAGGCCATGCTGTTACTATGTCGCGGGTTACACTTTATTTTAAGGTGTCCTTGTTACATGTGTTACATGTACTGACCATAGTCATAACAGTAAATTATGCATAATTACGTGCAACTAACCCTCAACCAAACCCTAACCCTATAGTAAGTACATGTAGTTAATTACTCGGTACAATTACACTGTAACAAAGACACCTTAAAATAAAGCGTAACCCATCATTTTAAGGTGCCCTTGTTACAGTGTAATTATTATCAACAACAGTAGTAATATTAATTAACAACATGTACTTACTATAATAAGTGTTAGATTTGGTCTAGGGTTAGTTGCTTATAATTATGCACAATTTACTGTTATTACAATTGTAAGTACAGGATGTGTAACAGAGACTAAAATAAAGTGGATTACAGTGTAATTACACATTTAAGAACTGAGTAGTAATAATTAACTACACATACTTACTATTGGGTTAGGACTAGGGTTTGGTTAGTCGCATATAACTATGCAGAATTTATTGTAATTACTATAGTAACTAAGTGGAACGTGTAACAACGACACTGTAAAATAAAGTGTTACCATGAAGTGTTACCCACATCATTATGTTACATGTATTTACTATAGCAGTAACTACGGATGAAACTATTACCGGTTTAAACCATGATAAAATGTCCTGATGGTTAGTATTATCGTTTAAAATGTAATTATCATTAAAATGGTGTTTGATTATCGTGATTTTGAAAACTTGCAGTAAATCCTGTCCAGTCAGCATCAGTCTGACGCAGATGCGTGCATGCAAGGTTTTTTTTTTTTTTTTTGACAATGCTCGCAGGATTTTCAGCCTTCTAAGAAGACCAAATCTGAGGTATGGTCATATTTTGGCTTTTACAAAAGTCCTGAGAATAACAGAGGACGGTCACCCTGTCTGCAGAATGTGCAGTCGTCTTCATTTTTACTTGTATTGTGAACGCAAGGCAAGTTAACTTTGAACTTAAATGGCAAAACTAAGATGAGGAAATAATTGGACACCAAATATTGTTTTGAGTAGAAATGTTTTATCATCTCACTTGTAATTAATGCGAAGCTTCCGCGAAGAAAAGTTTGCAGCAAGTGGCTTTGAGCCAAGACGAAGTTCAAACAAGACTATTATGGGCGACATTTGAGAGATTATGTAAATTCATTGGACTCTTATTACACAGATTTTTTTACTACAGAAATTGAAATGAGATTAATGTTTTAAAATCTTACCCATTTATAAATCCATCAGTTCTTTTTGAACATTTTTATCTAATTTTAACAAAGCTGTGACAATAATGATAATCATGATAATTTTGGTCACTATAACGTGATATGAAATTTTCAATTAGCAGTAAAACAACATTTTGGTAATTACAAGAAACAAACATTAAACCAAACCCTAAAACTACACTCTAAGAAAAGTCCATAAAAATAGGGTCCTGCCAAAACACGTGACCACCCAAAAAAAAATCTGGTTAGTAATGCGTGAAGCTGGTAATTCTGTTTGTGGAGTTGTTTAATTTTCCTCTGCTGAGATCTTCAGATATATGTAATCTATTTGTTTATCTTCAGTTGATTTCATCTAAAGCTGTGGCTGAAGTCAGGTGTAGTTCTTGTGTTTCTCTTTCCTTCAGTGATTCTGCTCATTATCATCAGGTGTTCATCATTAATGCTCAATCATCTCTTAATTATCTCAGTAACATCAACACTGCTTCAATGATACTTTATCCCAGTAGTGAGCACACACATGAACACTAGGAAGTGTTCATTTAACATGGGCGTTTTTCTGTGCACTATTACATAAATCTTAACTGTTTCATTCACATATAACTGGCATATATGAATCACATTTGGTTTATTAGTACAATTACATAAATCTTTCCTGTTTCATTTATGTATGACTTACAAATATGAATCACATTAAGTTTATCAATTTGTTTATGAATCACATTAAGTTTATCAATTTGTTTATGTTAAAACTATGTAATCCAAATGCATGGAAAATGTATATGCATTCAAATACATTAATCTTATGTTTAGACATGTTTTTTTGTGGGAACCAGGTGTTTTACCTGTATTTTGAATTGCAATTGCATTGTGTTGTGTTAAAGGGTGATTAGACAATGTAGCCAATATTAAATGTGCAGTTGTGCAAATGAGCAATTACACTGTAACAAGGACACAAAGTGTGACCGGACATGGCCATGTTAACAGTGTCAGATTTGACCCTGTATTAATGTAAATGACTAAATATTACTCAGTACTTAAATATATAATTACACTGTAACAATGACACCTTATAATAAAGTGTAACCCATCATTTTAAGGTGCTCTTGTTACAGTGTAATTATACATTTAAGTACTGAGTAATAATAACAATATGTACATGTACTCACCCCTGTCCTAGCGGTGTTGTCCTGTGATAACTGTCTTAATTGTTGGTCTGAAGTTTTTTAATATGTAAGTGCAAAAAATCCTTCTATTTCAAGTTTATTTATTTATTTAATGTATTTTTTTTATTTTTTTTTACTTAAAAAAAATTTTTTTTTGGGCTACAAAATAAAATCTGCAAAACAAATTAAATAAAAGAGACTAAGTTGTAATGTGATAATTAATATGCTTAAGAACGTTTAAGATATGTTTCCCCAAACACACACAACAATTGAATATGGAGGAATCAATTCTTATATATACACAAATTTTCCCACCAAATGACACACACACACACACATTTTAAGTGTGCATGGAAATGAAAGGCTCTTACGGATCTGTGGAAACTGTGTGCATTTTCTGACAGCAAATCCACTTGTAGATGTTAAAATGTAAACCACACAGGCCCCGGTGGCCCCTGCGGTAGCGCTAAGAAGAAAAAAGCCCCTTAATGTGATGCAATCTCTGTTGAGCTAATCTCTAACCAGAATCAAAGCAAGAGGAGGAAAAAAAACACTGAGGGCTTTGAACAAGCAGCACCAAATGGTGTGTGCAATTAATCTCAGATCCTCCAGCACAAAAAAAGCAATTTGTATGTTAAAGAATGGGAGTAGTGGCGGGGCGGTTCTGCCGAGGCGGCGGGGATGACCCCGCAGGTACCCTCAGCACCAATCTGTTGCGTGCTAAATGCCGGCTTTAATGAGGAGCCATGTGCTTGCTCCATGTGAAGAGACTGCTGTCTCAGCCGGCTAGAGAGGAGAGCGCTTTCTCATTCACACACACACACACAGAGTGCAGATCCAGAGCCCCATCTTTTGTCATCCATTATCTCCTTAAGCATGCGTCTCCCCTGGCTGCTGTCACCCGTCCGCTCTGGTGGTCAGACAGATGGCCACGAGTACTTCTCCACCCGTACACACACACACACACACACACACACACACACGAAAATCACCCAGACGTTTTCACTTTCATTTTCTGTTATCCAAAATGATCTAAACTGGTGTTTGATGCACTCGAGGTGTTTGTGTTGAGCTGGGCAGGTTTTCTTTTACAGAGAGGTTCACGATGGCTATTTCTCATCATACTGTGTTAAAGGTACAGATGGCAAGAACTGGCATGTGCCTCTTGAAATAATCCAGCATTAGGCTTGATTTCTTCATGCAAAATGCCCAGTTAAGAGCTGTGGTGTGCTTCAGATCTAACAAGAGCTGCCCTCTCAAAGAGAAAGGCCCATTCTTGAGTTCCTGCGACAACAAAATCGACTTGATTTAATGAACAATGCAGCTGGTTTTCGCTCCTGGTTGCTAAAAAATTGCATGTTTTGGAATAGCAACATCATTTAATGTTACGATTTGAAAAAACAATAGCTTTAGCTAAATAAATATTTTGGTAACACTTTGATTACAATGTAACTCCTTGTTACACGTATTAATTACTATAAATTGTGCATAATTACATGCAACTAACCCCAAAACACACCATAACCCTATAATAAGAACATGTAGTTAATTCATATTACGCAGTACTTAAATGTATAATTACAGACATCTTATAATAACCAAAATTTCATATTATCTTGACATTTACCACTAATAGCTTTGCTTTATTCCCCTTAAAGGACATATTTAATAACACTTTACTTCTGCATAATGCGTTATAAAGGTATTCATAATATCATATAATTTCTTATCTTATGTTAAAATGCATTATAATATTTGCAGATTCTCAAATCGGTTGTTTGTCATGTGTTTTAATGTATTATACTTTCTTAAGGTGTGTTCAATCATTAGATAAGTATTATAATTTATTATAACTGTGGTTACAAAGATCATAAAATGCATTATAAGGTGCATTACAAGGCATAATTAATGCATTAAAAACACTTTATAATGCATTATACATAAAGGCTTTAACCTCTTAACGGTCATCCCCCTTTTTGAGAATAGTCATGAAAATGCACTATCCAAACTTAAAGGGCTGCAATTCAAGAATGCTTTGGAATATATAGCTAGTTTGGTCTTGTTTTAAAGAAGAGACTCGGCAGATTATTGTTGAAGTGAAAGCATTTCAATGAAAAACACTGTACTAAATATTTTTTATTTTATAAAAAAATATTTTTTTACTCTAAAACAAAATCAAAGCCATATGTCTAACCAAGCTGTGTTCCAAATTTGAAGTTGAAATCACAAAAATTAAAGTCCCCATGAGATTTTGTTTAGGCGCTGTACCGAAAATAGCCACCGGGTGTCACACATTCCATTGATCGTTTTTTTAATGCATTTTCCTGTAAATTTCTGTCCAAATATCACTTCCATCACAAAACAGTCACCAAATATGGAACCTTGAGACCTTTCCGACAATATGCGTTTTGTCAAATTTGAGAAAAGATTTTGATTATAAAGTAGTTAAAATACATTTTGTAATATGAAACATGACAGCGCCCACTAGGGGGAGGAGCCTTGTAGAGGAATTTAGAGTACCGTTTCCATGGTAACGCAACGTCTGATATCAAAACGGGTTTTGAGTTCGTAAGTTTTCGAATGATACCTGATTTATGATAATTACTCAAATATATGATACAAAAAGGCGATAAAAAAAATTGCACCAGGTGTCCCGCCAATGTTTTTACTTGTATTATTATTGATAATCATAAAGGAATGATATGATCCACGAATGCAGTCACGGCCATGCAAGGTGTCATTCCCCCCCTCATTAAATGTTTTAATATAAAGAAGAGTGCTAAATTGTACTTTAGACTTGTCATGTGCTCTCTAGTCAAATTTAAATCGGTTACATAATAAAAGTCTTTAGTTTGATTTTACACTGACGTTTTCCAAAATGTTCCTTTTGTGTTGATTGCAGGTTAATGGTAAATAATAACACTCTCTTGATCCCGCTGTGCATAATTAGCACTGACCTGATGTCAGTTTTCTCAGTTTTCATCAACGCTTTTTTTTATTTGTCTATCACATGCAACCCGAGCGTAACGCATCAACACGACCTCATGCTACACATACTACCCCAGGATCATATTAATTAATATTTCATTCATTACCATGATGCAGAGCCCTATTTATATCTCACCCGAGATCTGGGAAAGCAGACAGCCGACCAAGGTAAAATAGCAAAGCATCAATGTCACAAGTGGATTTATCTCACAATCTGTTGTGTTGGCATATACAGAGCTTCCTATACTTTGTTGGTTTTAATGCTCTTGCAAGATGTTGAGACTAATATATTAAACTATGTTCCCTGAAAAAAGGTACAAAAGTAGCAAGACACCCCAGGTGAATAAGGTAAAATGAACTATCACCATAATTCCCCAGTTGATTGATTACATTAAGAATTGCACAAAAAAAAGTGTTCTGAAATGCTATGTTAAAATATGCAAATGAGTCATTGTCTAATTAAATTTGCAATTGTTTGCATAAGATCTGAACACTGGATAAAGCCAGGTTTTTTTTTTATTTTTTTTTACATATTAGAGGCAAAGGTTTTTACTGAGGGGATTTCAGATATTTTCACCATTTTTGTTTTTGTTTAAGTTTTGGATAAGTTCTGCTGAAGTGCAGGAAAAACTCCTTTTGATAAAATTGCCTTTAATGAACCCTAATGAACCCTAACCCTAACAGATGCAAAAAGATAAAGTGCTATAAAAGATACACATACAAGTGTATTTTCCACTAGTCTGAAAAATCACCGTATGAAAAGTAAAAAATAAAACCCAAATCTCAAAATTGACAGATGCATGAAAAGGCATCTTGCACCTTATTTACCCCTAAAGGGTGCCTTAAAGGTGCATATTATTAATACCTAAATCATACATAATATTACCTTTTGAAAGGGTACACTCTCAACAAAAAAAAAGGTTATTAATAAAAATTTTAGCATTTTATGGGTATATAGCGTACAAAGTAAAAAAGGTACAGTAGGTAACACTTTATTTTAAGTTGGCTTGCATGTTACTACATTACAATAGTATTAACAGTAAATTATGGATAAAGTAACTAAACCAAACCCTAACCCTAACCGTAATTATAGTAAGTACACTGTAAAAAAAAAAAAAAAAAGTTGAGAAAACATAAAAGTTTAAGGAGACCAGCTGCAGAACATTTTTGAGTTTTCTCAACTTAGGGTCAATTAGTTGTACAAAAATAGTTGAATAAACTTTAAAAGCTGAATTTGTCATGCAAAACATAAGTTGGATTTTTTACAGTGTACATGTAGTTAATTGATATTACTCAGTACTTATTTGACTAAGTACAATGTAACTATGCCACCTTAAAATAGTAACCAAATGGTACATGCAGTGACAACTTTTGTACCTTTTTTATAGAGTGATACTGTCCGAGTGACAGCTTTTGTACACTCTAAAAAATGCTGGGTTGTTTTAACCCAAATTTGGCTCAAATATGGACAAACCCAGACATTTGGTTAAAAATTGAATGAAAGGTTTAACTCAACAGCTGGGTTTCTCCACTGTAAATAAAAAAAAAATCGTTGAGCTAACTTAAAACAATAAGGCAACTTATCGCATTCAACTTTTTGAGTTAAATGAACTTAAATACGTTTGTTCATCTAGTGAGTACTAGGTAAATGAGTACTTGACAAGACGTTTTAAATTCAAAAGATCACCTAGTACAAACAAAAGTATTTAAGTTGATTTTAACTGGAGTGGATTAGTTGAGTTAACTCAAAAAGGGGAATGCGATAATTTGCCTTATATTATTTTTAAACTTTTAAAGTGCATACAATTCCTTGTTTACTCAGAAAACCCAAGTTAAGTGTAATTGATTTGGTTTGAGTGCCATTTTGTCAAGCAAATAGAAAAAAAAACTCACCATTATGGTGATCAGTGTTTTAGTTGGCACTAACTTAATTTATAATATTGTAATTCTCTTCCGATTGATGCAGTGATTCAACAATAAATCAGTTATTTGGTTTCAAAGGAAGAGCAATAAATATTATTTCGTGTCAATTAATGATCCAAAGTAAAATATCAAGTACTCTCTTAGTTGTGTAAGTGAACTCTAAGCATTTGTCAGGACAACATAGGCTACTATTCCTATTTCACTCGGGTTTGCTTTTTTTAAGTAAGTCTAACTAATTTGATTTTACAGAGCATATTTGACCCAAATTTGGGTTGAAAAACCCAGCAGTGTACCTTTTTTTCTGAGAGTGTATATGCTGTCCAAGCATGGCTAACAACTGACATTTCACTTCATATGTTATTACTATTTGTTAAGAGACTCTTAGCTATTCACACAGAGTTTTATAGGTAATAAAAGCCGTGTTTGGATCACACGAGTACAGGGAGGCTCAAATGACTGTGTTGCATTTCTCTTGTCCTGAGCATAACATAACACCAGTCCCACCCATGAAGACCAATAAAAGCGTCGCAGCGGATAAGAGGGTTTTCCCCGCGCGATCAGACTTAAGCCGTGCTTTGATGCGGTGAGAGAGCGCGATGAGAGCGGCCTGCCTTGAGAAAACACAGCGGAGGTGTTTCGGGATTCACTCGCATTAGAGAGGAAAGGTTGTGAAAACAAGCCTCGGGCTAAAGCTGTTTGGAAATTGTGCGTGAAATTGGGAACAGAGGGATCAATGAGAACATAAAAAAAGATTCAGAGTCAGTCAGACGCACACGCATTACAGACGCGTGAGCCAAGAGAGCAATGATGGGTCTTTATTCACATTCACACATGCAGAGCTGAATAAATCACACTAAAGATACCATGAAGCGCTATTTCAAAGAAGAATGCTTTAGTCATGTTTAGTTATACTACTCTTTGCTTTGGATACAATTGCAGATTTGGTAAATGTTTTATTCTTAAAATCAATACCTTGGAACATGTGCTTCAATCTGGATTATCTCATTTCCTCATCCTGTTCCCATAATTCCCTGTCATCTCTCTCTCTCTCTCTCTCGCTCGCTCGCTCTCTCTCTCTCTCTCTCTCTCGCTCTCTCTCTCTCCCTCCCTCTCCCTCTCTCGAAATATTTAAGATTCTCTATTTCATAAACCACTACTTAAAAAATGCAAATTAGGCCCCACTTTGAATGATATGCCAACCTGATCCCATGAGAAAATATTTCATGAGGTGTATGCATATGTTTTTTTTATGTCTTTAACTCATTTAACTCATCAAAATAAATGTTTAAAATGAGTTATATGATATTCACCTCGATTTTTTTTAAGTCAGTTTAATATAATGTACACTCTAAAAAATGCTGGATTAGAAATAAACCAAGTTGGGTTGAAAATGGACTAACCCAGCAATTGGGTTGTTTTAACGCAGTGATTTGGTTGTTTTAACCCAGCAATTGGGTTGTTTTAACCCAGCGATTTGGTTGTTTTAACCCAGCAATTGGGTTGTTTTAAGCAAACATTTAACCCAAACGCTGAGTTAAAACAACCCAATTGCTGGGTTAGTCCATTTTCAACATAACTTGGGTTATTTTTAACACAGCATTTTTTAGAGTGTAAATAGAAATTACTTGTAGAGCCAATTTGATTACAAATTTTAGGTTTTAAAAACTTAAGTTTTTAAGTTCAAATAGGTGGAAATTATTTACAGTGTATGAATTTTACAGTGTTATTCATATGGAAATGATTGACAATTTTTAGAAAAAACATAAGTAAAATATATTTGATTTTTCTTCTGCAAGTTTTTGCATGCCGATTTTTTAAGTAAAGTTCACATATGAAATTAAGTCAAATCTACTTAACTGAGTGAAGTAAAATTAGCAAAGAAAATAAGTAACTTTAACTTGATCAGTTAAAGTTTGTTGTTAAACAGCCACTTCCTAAACCTAACAAAAGCAAAGATAAAGCAGTGTAAATAAAGCTGGAAAACAGTGAAAAATGCAGCCTTATTAATTATTCATGCCCAAGTGCATGATGGGAACACCAGTATCAGAAAGTTGAGTAGTTTTTACTTAATTTTATTGCATTGATATTTACGCTTTAATTTATACAAGCTTAGTTTGAGTACTAATATAGAATTTACTTTGTTTTAAAATTCTTGCCTGAAATTACACTTACACTTACAATTAGATTGTACAAAACCACATTCAGAGATTTTTCATATTCATACAAATTAGGCACAATTCACCAAAAAAGTAAAGTACGTACAGATTGCCATGAGACTGTGATACAATGTAATTATTGTCTAATAACCGCAGAACTCTTGCCAGATTCACATTTGCTGCTGGCGAGGTTGGGATAGGCAGGGATTTGTTTAAGGGACGCTATAAATAAATACAACTGGTGTAGAAACCATTTTCACTCACAAGTTGGTAGTAAATTTCACAAACAATTACAAAGAAATGGCAAGTAACATTGAATTAAGCATGACATTTTGAAGTAGAAAAGCTATTAATAATATTTTCTTGTAAAACACACTCCATTACATTTATTTACAACTTAAAAAACATCTGTTTTTACAGTGATCAACAGTGTCAACACATATGGAATTACATGTAGATACTTTTACTGTAGTTACAATGTATCAAACATGTATATACATATTACAATGTAACAACATAATTTTAAGATCTTAGCTATCTATAAACATATTACATTGTAACAGCATATGCATATTACAATATATATATATATATATATATATATATATATATATATATATATATATATATATATATATATATATATATATATATATATATATATATATATATATATATATAAATCATATTACAATGTATCAAACATGTATACATATTGTTACATTGTAAATACATTTAAAGTATCAAAATATCAACAGAACTATCAGTTTCAACACAATCTCATGGTAATCCGAAACTATTTTATGATTTGGTGAATTGGTGGCTTATTTGTATAATTTCTGTAATCTCATTCATATGTTTATGTTTAGGGGTGGACTTTTTTTCTCTAAAGTTCATACATTTCCACTTCGCAAACTAGTTTCCAATTTTCCTGCGAGATTGAAGTATCAAATAATTTTCAAACGTTGTATGCAAGTACCTAGTTTCATACGTATATGAATATGAAGACCTAATGTACAGTTGTGGCCAAAAGTCATGTCCGGCTTATGGGAAAATGTACATCTTCACCCTTCAAATATTCAAATTATTATAATTGTGTTAAAGATTTTTTAGGCATATTGCATTGCTTGGAGTCGGTTATTTTACTTGTGATAATAAAGCAATGAAATATGTGCCGACATCATTTTGGCCATGAAATTATAAACACATGCGAACCAACGAAATATTAATAACTGACTGTGTTGTATCAATGTATGCTTTGTCCTATCAGTTTTTCTGTGCATTTTATTTTGCATAGTAAAATAAAACATGCAGCTGTAGTTTGCCTTTTTTGCCAACTAATTTTGATTGTAAATATTTAAAAAGTATGAAATATTTTTGTCATATTTTGATGGTTTAATCAAACTTGTAGGGTCATGTGCCCTCCGAACATCCCTTTTGTACACTGATTGATAACAATTTGCACTACGAAGCGAACAATGATTGAAATGAAATGTCGTTCAAACACAGTTTTCTATCAAAACAAAATCAACAGACAAACGAGACAGAAATTTCATATTTGACATGACAAATGTGGTTCCTGTAAGGAGACCTGCCTTCATACACTCATGGTGTGCACAAATGTATTTTACAGGAAAGACTCGCCCATCGTTCAGTCAATTAATATGTCGTATGATACTTAAAGTATGTATGTGTGAAAGTGTATAGCAGTTTATATCAGTGAATGTGCGGTCGGTGTGGAGAACGTGACACATGGTGTTTTCAGCGTTTGTGCCTCACACACACACACACACACACACACACACACACACACACACACACACACACACACACACACACACACACACACACACACACACACACACACACACACACACACACACACACACACACACACACACACACACACACACACACACACAAACACACACACACACACATGTTTACAGGCACCAGCAGGGCTTCACCTGTCTGGACGGAGCTACAACAAGGCTCTCTGGTTTCGGAGGGGAACATGCTCCTAATCCCGGCTGTAAACGCTGCAGGATTAGCCAATCTGCATTTGCGCCTTCTTGTCTTTCTTTGAGGCTGACAGCAGGAAACCTGCACCTCTGTTTGCTCTCTCTCTCTCTAAACCTGCTGATTTCTCCAGATCTGCCTTGTGCTTCTGTCTAATATAAAAGTCTGGACACAAGCAAGTTCAGGGCCACAGACTCTCAGCTCTCAGCATAGTTTTGGTGATTTGTGCAGCCTTCCCTTATGAAAAACAAGTACACTTCAAGCTCATTAAGTATACTTAAGTAAAGTTCAAGTATACTTTATGTGGTAAGTATACTACTGTAAAATCCAACAGTTGTTCTTACTAAGACTTTTTTAGTAAACTTTACTTAATGTCCAATAATTTGTTGAATTTACTTAAAACAATTAAGTAATCTGAACTATTTGCATGCTATGCCTTCGTTACTTAGAAAACTCAAGTAAACATTACTTGACTGGTTTGAGTACCATTTTGGCAAAGCAAAAAAACAAGCAGGCGGACGGGTGGGTGGGCGGGCAAAGTGGTGCAATTTTGTATAGACTTATCACTCATTTCCTCCACTTCCGTGAAGATCACCATGATGGAGATCAGTGTTCCCTTTGGTTGGACACTTGGAACTTCATTCATATTATAGTAATTAACTTCCTATTAATGCAGCAATGCAACAAGAAATCATAGTTGTATGATTTCAAAAGAAGGGAAATAATATATATATATAAAATATTTGTCCATTAATGATATACAATATAACTATATTTAATGTCAAATAGTGATCTTTTAACATTATTTTTGCTAATATTTTTGGCAAAACTTTTTAATTGAGTTGACATAATCCCTCTAAATTTGTCACAATATCATTTGACCATGCTTGAGTGTGTTACACACAGACTTCAACATTCAGCATGCAAAACACAACAATGGTAACAATTTTATTTTTTTATTTTTTTATTATTATTAATACGACCTTTACTATTTTACTTGCTGTCATTATTCGGGTTATACTGACAAAAGACAAATAGTAAAATAAAGCTAAAAATAGTAAAACGAAGCAATTAATTTATTCATGCCACAATGCACTCTGGGAGTACACTTCCTCAGATCCCAGATAGAATTAAGTTGACAAAACTTAAACGGTTTAAGTAAGAACAGCTTAATGCAATTAAGTAATTAATTGTTTTTACAGTGTAGTACCTGTAGACTATTGATAAGTAATAAATAAGTGTTGAATGGAGTTCAGTTGTTGCTTTTTGTCTTCACTTATTTTATTAAGTTCAGCTTACTTGATTTTAAGGCAATCCTAATATTTTCCTAGTAATGTGAGCACTAATAACAAGTTAAAATAACTAATAATTTTGAGTTCAGTATACTTCATTAACAAGTTTTCTGTACAAATTTTGTTAAGTTTTGCAGACAAAAAAATAATACGCTGCTTTACTTGAAAATTTTAAGGCAATCGGTTTCCTCACTTTTTCTAAGTAAAGTCAACTTATTACGTTTTACAGTGATACTTGTAAGTGCACTGTTTTATGGGACAAAATTGGCCCAGTAAAAAGCATGTTTTTAAGTGTACTATAAGCAGTGCTGGGTTGCTTACTTACAAATTGTAGTTTGTTACTGATTACAAGTTACATTACAAAAATTGTAGTTAGTAATGTAATCTAGATTACTCATGTTAGCTAATGTATTCTGACTACTTTTCAGATACTTTTGACCCAACTCGTTTATCACATTGATTTGAATAGGGTAATCTTGAACCATATTTATATACAAATACTAAGAGAAAGATATTCCAAATATAAAATATTCCATTCATTGTTATCAACAACTTGAAGTGCATTAAATATTATATTACGCCAGGGTTTCTCAGACTGGGGTTCGTAATGCAGAGTCTCGTGAGTTTAAGGGAAAGCTATTTAAATTTAATTGATAAAGTTATTAAATCATACAAATTGAAATCAATCATTTTAAAATGAAAACAATCAAAATACAAAATAGTTACTAAAGAAGTTTTTAAAAAATATTCGTTTACCTGCATTTCATGTGACTTTTAACCAACATCCAAGACCCATGAACTTCATTTTATTATTATTATTATTGACTTATGTTATAATTGAACTTATTAACTTAAAATCTACTAGCTTACTTCAAGTAAATATATTAGGAGAGGTTCAGCTGACAAAAAAGTTGGGGAATCCCTGCATTGCACGCAAATATGAAATGACATGAATTTGTACTTTTTAATATGTGTGAAAGACAAAAGCCTCCCAGAGACAGTAATACATGGTTAAATGACCCACTGAGGCATAATTCAAATAATACATAAAGTATATTTAACCTTCAGGGGCTGATGAAATAGGCAATGTTGAAAACACTTGTTAAAAGGGAAATTATTTCTGTAAATCCAATGATCAAATGCTGTTTTTCGCTCAGTTTTCAGTGAATATCACATGACCATTGGCTGGTGTGTGTGTGTGTGTGTGTGTGTGTGTGTGTAATTCCACACACCTGGAAGAGCTTCTGAACGGATATAAGCACCCAAGTTTATTCATGTGTGCTATTAGTATACTTCTTTTAAACTAAAAATAAGAATATAAAGTCTTATAAACTTATATTGTCTGA
Organism: Gobio gobio; assembly: GCF_949357685.1. Lineage (NCBI taxonomy): Eukaryota > Metazoa > Chordata > Actinopteri > Cypriniformes > Gobionidae > Gobio > Gobio gobio. The sequence continues at coordinate 5,380,124 of NC_137108.1, read as the reverse complement.
AAATATTGATTTCTGAAGAAAACAGATTTGTTCCTAATTCTAGAGTAAATGTTTGTGTGGGCTTCTTTAGATCTACTTTACTCTTTCCCTGCCGTTGACTGAACTTTCCAGATATCCGTGTTTTCTCTGTTATATGCTAGGGGGCGCTCTTACACATCTTCTAGTACAGAATCTCCTGATCAAAACACAGGCGAAGAGGAAGCAGAAACAAGAGATAGAAGCACATGTACAATTAACATTAAACAGAATATCTATCTAAACAAAGTCATAGCTACTCAATCAAAAGATTAAACTACACTTAGAATACTTCATTATACTTTTAAGTATATCTCGATCTAAAGAGTACAAGTATACACTGATAAAAATGATCCTGTGGTGAAGTAAATACTACAGAAAAAACGAATGTAATTTCCACATGAATAAGTTTGTTCAGGCAAGAATAAAAAAATCAAAGTAAATTCTGTATCAGTACTCAATTCAAGCTTGTAGAAATTAAAGCGTAAATATCAACGTTATACAATTAAAGGTGCAGTATGTAAGATTGACAAACTTTTTTTTTTAGTAAGGGTTAAGAAGTGAGGAGTCAAAGGAGAGATTTCTACAGGTGGGAATGTAAGAGTGTCAAACACAAACGGTGTTCCTCATTAAATCAGACTCTGTGAACGATTAACCGCTTGTGTTATGGATGAATGGAAAGATAGGTGAAAGAAACAGAATGTCTTATTACTGAGTGTTCTCTCTCTCTCTCTCTCTAAACACGAGGTGTGAGAACTGACGCTGATTTCCTCATGTACTGGCTCCTCTTCACACAGTTAGAAGGCCTGAGCGAGTACACACACTGCAGTGTGTGTGGTTAGATGATGATCACATTGAGACTGAACAGAAATACTGTCCGTCCCTCAGATCTCACGCTTCTGCCACTCAACAGTCAGACGGAAAGGTTAGGTTTTCCAGGGACACAAATATCCTCGTCTGAAGTATTTCATGCAGGACGTGTCAAACGCAGCCGAAGGGTCATACTTCACTCGCCAAGCAGCAATCCAAACACACAACTAAACATCCACACACACAACTCAACATCCACACACACAACTCAACATCCACACACACTCTCCAGCCGCACATCTGACTGAAACACACCTCACGCTGATTCATGACCATCTGATGTGTTGGGGAATCGGTGGCTAAATCTTCTACGATCTTATTCATACAGTTTTGTAGCTACAGTCTGCGTGGGTTTGAAGTGGACCTTCATGCTTGCTTTTATAAATATATATATATATATATATATTGTATATATCTCAGTGTACAAATTCATAAAAAATTGCCTGTTTATCAAATACATTTTTTTTCATGAGATTCAATTTCATGAACTTTGATTTGAGACGTTTTTTCCCCCCATTTTTCATATATCTTATACATGTTCATTTCCTTAGTGTGTGTGTGTGCGTGCGTGTGCGTGTGCATGTGCGTTTGGTTGTCTGTGCACGTCAGTGTGTGTGTGCATGTGTGTGTGCGTGTGTGGGTGTCTGTGCGTGTCAGTGTGTGCTTGTGTGTGTGTGAGTGTGTGTGCGTGCATGTGCGTTTGGGTGTGAGTGTGTGTGTGTGTGTGTGTGTGTGCGTGCATGTGCGTTTGGGTGTGAGTGTGTGTGTGTGTGTGCGTGTGTGTGTGTGTGTGGGTGTCTGTGCGTGTCAGTGTGTGTGTGTGTATGCTTGTGTGTGTGTGTGCGTCAGTGTGTGTGTGTGTGTGTGTACAGGTAATCCATATATGTGTTTATGAGAACAAAAATGTGTATAATGACATGGGTATTACAACGTAAACATGGTTTATGAGGCCATTATTATTATGAGGTTTATCAGGGGAGAGAATATACAGTTTGTACAGTATACAATCATTATGTCTATGAAAAGTCCCCATAAAACATAGAAATCCAACGTCTGTGTGTGTGTGTATATATAATCTATATGGTTTATATAGGTTATATAAACATCACATTATTATGCTGTCGTTCTCAGTACTTTCATGTTCAAGCAAAAGTCTCAGTATTTTACAGAATTTTCAGACTAAAATCATATTTAGGATAATATCAATGCATTGGCGGCAGAACATGACATAAAATACACTCCCAAATGAATAATAATGAGATGTGAGGAATAAGGAGTTTTTAGGCTCAGCTGTATATATATTGTAAGGGAAAGTGTGTATTTAAGGTTACCATTTCTTTTGTTTTTCACTGCTTTTAAACCCTATTTTACTGTAGGCTACTGTTTTGTTTGAAAAGGTCTTCCAGTGTTTGAAATAAAAAAATTAAAAGCCCAAACATTCAATGTATACACTCTAAAAAATGCTGGGTTAAAAACAACCCAGGTCGGGTTGAAAATGGACAAACCCAGCAATTTGGTTGTTTTAACCCAGCGATTAAGCAAACATTTAACCCAACCGCTGGGTTAAAACAACCCAATTGCTGGTTTAGTCCATTTTCAACCCAACTTGGGATGTTTTTAACCCAGCATTTTTTAAGAGTGTAGTTTCTCAATTACTATGAAGTCATAAAAGTCACATTAAATATATATATGATGTGGACTTTTCTGATGTATTTAATGTCTGCTCGTAATATGCATGAGGCATTGCGAACAAGGACTGAAGTGTGCCGTTATGATGGGATGTATGTAGAGTCAGGCCTGAGCGTACTCATTGTGTGTGTGTGTGTGTGTGTGTGTTAGTCTCTGTTGCCCAGCAACACACCTGTCAGGGGTTCACCTGAGCTTCCTTCACTGCACACATCAAACACAGAAGACACTACACACACTCTCAGAGAGCCCTCTCGCAATGCTTGAACTCCACAGTGTGTGTGTGTGTTAAAGTCTCATTTCAGGGTTTGGAGCCAGAAACGCGAAAATGAAAACAACCAGTTGGCAAATACATGTACATATACGTATCGTCTGCCTTTTGGAATTAACAACCAGTTTAAGTCCACCTCGAAAATCTTTGAGTTCTGCTCCTTTATTTGACCACACACACACACAAACACACACACACACACACACACACACACACAGGTTTTGCAGATTAAATAAATTTGTGTAAATGATGTCTAAGTGCTAGCTAAAAATAAATCGAGCAAATTTAAACAAGCCTGTCATTTATTGTAGCAAACACAGCTTTATAGAAGTATTTTATGATCTTCACTTTCTGTTGAAAAGCATTTATGCATATGCAAAGACAATTTCACAGCCAACGATGTTAAAAATATTAAATATTTATAAAATGACTAATATAGCTTATTTAGCCTTTATAATGGCAGATTTCATCATTCTTTATTTTCTGCACATTAATTCCCAGCAGTTTTAATATTCATTGGACGTTGTGGAGTAAAATCTTAGTGAATAGATTAAGATGTGTTTGTTGTTTATGATAATTTTCCCACTTGCGTTTTAGTTAAATTGAAGAGTCTTGAGCTGCTGTAATGTCACAAAAACAAAATAATGATCAACAAAAAAATAGCCATGCAGCCTTTCAATGAATGAACATCTTTGCAATCATTTATTAATTTCTCAAGTGAGTATGAAATATCATATTAAACATGAATAATGATCAAATTAGCGTGGATATATATTTATCATAAGATATTTTTCACCTGAGTTCTCCAAGGTCTCACCGGATGAACGATGTCAAGATTCAAATTTCCAAATAACAACTGATGCTGCAGTATGAAAAACACATATTAAAATATTTATATGTTCAGAAACACTGATGCACGAAACGGCATTTAATTTTGAGGCAGAACTGAAAATCATAAATCATAAATAAACACACCGTATTTTAAAACACATTTTTTTTTCTTCCCATTCACATAATAAATACATTTTGCAATACCATTTTGCATCATTTTATTTGGTGTGCGAGGGGGGGGGGGGGTGCATTTTGAGTATGTACATCATAAATATTTTTTTTTCTCCAGAGTTTCTCTCACTCTGAGAAAAAGAGCCAGTTTGTTATAAATACATGAATTCGGAGTGAGGTCAAGGGTCGAGTCTCTCCGCTCCGCATCAGACTCCGGACTCCTCCAGTGTCAAACAGCAGCAAAAGTCTCTCCCTCACACCTCCAAACCAGCGCTAAAGTCGCCACTTCAGTCCTATCCGTCCCATTCGCTCCAATAAAATCACAAGTGTTTCATAATTGCATAATCTCAGTTTTCATTTTTAAAGGCTGACATTGCAGGAGGACAAAAAAGGTTCATATATTTCAAACCGTTTGTTCAATAACATACAATAATGTGCTCAACCGATTTTTTTGTTTTGCTTAAAAAAATAAATAAAAGTCTGAAATTGAATCTTCAGGAGACTGAACTGGGTCCAAACACAGATGGACAGCATATGCAACTACAAAACCTTATCCCAGTACACGAATGAGCTAAGATTCGATTCTACGGCCACCTTAAACAGTTATGAAACAATAATAAATTAATGCTGCATTTTGCATTAGAACGAGTTATTGATCAGCATGCTACTTTAATTTTTTTCTTGTAAGATTAAAATGTATTTCCTCCAATGCCACAAATCTACTGCTGTCTCATCAAGAGGGAAAATGACTAAAACCTGGATGGAAATTCAGGACATGTAGACAAAAAAGAAACATTTTTACATGTAGCTTAAACCACAAAGTTTCTGAGACCCAACAATTCAGCAAATTAAGTTATTCAATACGGTTTGGATTTCTTGAGTCTCATTAATTCTCCTCCTTCCAGAAAAGATTTGGTAAATCCTCATTCATTCAAGCATGTACAGCTTATAATAGTGGTTAAGATAGAAATGCTATAATCAGGTATATAAAGTATTTGACAAACAAACCATTTTCAGCTGTGAACAGATGAATCGAGTGTCCCTTTCACAGATCGCATCCCTTAACACTGATTAAATCTTCTATTTTTGCATTGTTTTCCAGTAACATACCTAAAAGTCAAAATGTTTGTCTTGTTTTCCAGTAAAAATATCAAAACGTCCAATTATTTGTCTTGTTTTCCAGTAAAAATAATTAAACATAATAATTTTTGTCTTGTTTTCCAGTAAAAATAATTAAACGTCCAAATATTTGTTGTGTTTTCCATTATTGTCTTGTTTTCCAGTAAAAATAACTAAACGTCCAAATATTTCTTGTTTTCCAGTAAAAATAACTAAACGTCATAATTTTTGTCTTGTTTTCCAGTAAAAATACCTAAACATCCAAACATTTGTCGTGTTTTTCATTATTGTCTTGTTTTCCTGTAAAAACAACTAAACATCCACATTTTGTCTTGTTTTCCAATTAAAAAATCTGGACATACTTATTTTTGTCTTGTTTTCCAATTAAAATATCTAAACGTTATCATCTATTATCTATTATCAAAAATAAGATCAGGTCTTTATCTTATACAAAACTGCATAAGATACTAATAATTGTTTTAATTTTTCTTATTCTATTGATTAAGTCTTTCTTTTGTCGTCTTAAGCATAACCGTCAGTAAATGTGAAAATAGTCGGTTTACTCTAATTGTATTCTCAGTGAAGTGATAATATCTTAAGCAGTTTAGCTTTTAGATAAATGTTTGTTTTAAGGATGTTAAATTTTTTTTACTAGTAAACAATGACCTCTTTCCCCGCCACTGACGGAATGTTCTGTCTTTCCGTGTTCACACTGTTATACGGTAGGGGGCGCTATCACACATCTTCTGAACGAGTACTGAATCTCCAGATCAAAATATCATATGAAATCATATGCACATGTAAAATGACGTGATCATCAACATTAAACATCATATAAATCAAAACTGCCTAATGTTACTGAATGAAATGTCGACCCAGGACGAGCTCTAGGACTGTGAAGGACTCCATCTACTCCATCTGTGTTTGATCATCATAATGGATGTAGTTTTTGAAAAAAGCTATTTGCTCAAAATGTTGCTTTTTTTTTTAACCCACATTCAAGTGCTGTTGAGCAGAGGGTCTGTTCTTTCTTTTGATATATTGCATGTTCAGATATTCATAAAACAAAATATTCTGGGGGCCATTACATTTTTTGTGAAAATGATCAAAAATGGCGCTGGCAACTTAAAGGGTTAGTTCACCCAAAAATGAAAATTCTGTCATTAATGACTTACCCTCATGTTGTTGGACACCCGTCAGACCTCCGTTCATCTTCAGACACAAATGAAGATATTTTAGTGTAAAGCTGATGGCTCTGAAAGGCCTCCATTGGCTCAATGCACTTTACACTCTCAAGACCCTTAAAAGGCACTAAAGACGTCGTTACAAAGTCCATCTCACTACAGTGGTTCTACAATAACTTTATGAATCGGCGAGAATAGTTTTTGTGCGCAAAAAAACCCTAAATAACGACTTACATAGTGATGACGATTTCAAAACACGGCATCATGAAGCTTCGAAGCGTTATGAATCACTGAGTCGATTCAGCAGTTTGGATCGCCAAATTTCAGCAGTTTGGCGGTTTGACACGCGATCCGAATCATGATTCGACTCAGTGATTCATAACGCTTCGAAGCTTCATGAGGCCGTGTTTTGAAATCGTCATCACTATATAAGTCGTTATTTCGGGGGTTTTTTGCGCACAAAAACTATTCTCGTCACTCCATAAAGTTATTGTAGAACCACTGTAGTGAGATGGACTTTGTAACGACGTCTTTAGTGCCTTTTAAGGGTCTTGAGAGTGTAAAGTTCATTGTGCCAATGGAGGCCTTTCAGAGCCATCAGATTTCAACTAAAATATCTTCATTTGTGTTCCGATGATGAACGGAGGTCTGACGGGTGTCGAACGACATGAGGGTAAGTAATTAATGACAGAATTTTCATTTTTGGGTAAACTAACCCTTTAAAAATAAAAATAAAAAACGCTGGCGGGGAAAGAGTTTGTAGGATTTGTAGGAGAAAAAAAAAATATAAGAAATCCTAGGCTAGCTCGTGTGAGGGCGAAGCGCTGAGTGGTGGTTGGTGGTTGGATAAGCATCAGCTGCCGTTGGTGATGATGACCGATGTGCCTTTATGGCCCGGGGCTTGTTCCGCCTGCATGCGTAGATGAGTGGCCATGTCGTAATGGGAGGAACCTGAGCATCCCAGGGAGTATCCTCGAAAGCTGTCCGCCTCGTACAGATGTTCTAGTGCGTAGCTGGTGAGCGAGTAGGCCGTGTGTTTTTCCAGGTACTGGCGGGGGTGTGAAGGGTAAAGGGCGGGAGTCGGAGAGACCGCACATGTGCCCGTCAGGGGAAGCGGCTGCTGCTGCTGATGATCATTTTGCAGGAAGTCTTTACTTTTGCCCAGTCTGTCAGGGATAGGGCTGCTGAGACGGGACAGAGGAACAGGGCTAGGGGCGGGGCTTATCACCTGAGCCGGCCCCCGGCACACCACACCCTGCAACGCTGACTGGGGAAAGTCGTTACTGTGAAACGAAGGGCCGTGGCTCTTGGCCAGACCGTTTGTAGCCTCCAAAGGTATTTCTGTAGGAGCCTTGCGCAGCTGCAGACGACTTTCCTCCTCTTTGATCATCTGTTGTGTGGCTCGAATCAATGTCTCAATCTTGCTGGGCTCTTGAGGACTCACGTGGCATTGGTCAGCACGGTATCGGTCGCCCGAATCGCTCGCCGAGCCGCCATCAGGTGAGCTGACCACGCTGTCCTCATCCCAGTGACCCCTCACTGCAAGGGGAAGAAATCAGTTACCATGTGGACACGATTCAAGAAACCAAAAACACTTTTTTATCTTTGTCTGAGTGTAACAAAAAAGAGGAAAAGATCACAAATGGGCACGCCACATGACAGAAAACAGAACACAGTTTTTATTAATTTGGTGCGTAATCAACACTTGAGTTTACTGTATGTGCGTCGCATTAAGGCTCCGATATCCTCACGCCGAAGAACTTTTTTGTTCTTCATTTAGGGGTACCACGAAGTTCGACATACTGACTAGATAGAGCGACGGTTAGATGAACATGTGCTGCTTGCTTTCCTCTCAATAACAAAATAAACAGCAAAATTAAGAAAACAGCAAGCATTTTTTAAAGCTACACTGTGTAACTTTTTTAGTTTATTCTTAGCTAAAACACTTAGTTCAAAAATATATATGTGCTCATTAATGTATATTTACTTCTTTCAAGCAATAAAGTATTCTCGTAAGTTTATAATATGCCATTGTAAATACATACGGGTGAGGGTTCGAATGCGGGTCGCCATGTTGCCCCTCCATCTTGAAAGTACATTAGCCAAAGAGGGACATACTCGTAAATTCAAGCTTCGCCTTCCGCGTTTTAACACTCGATGGCACCGTGTCCAATGTGGACGAGGTCGAACTGGAAGCCATGTTAATCTTGGACTAAATCAGCCACCGTAGGAGTTAAAACGAAATCGGAATTGAGAGGAACAGAAACTAAAATTCACTGGATGGTCATATACCTTTTCACCACTAGATGGGGGAAAATATATCACACAGTGTAGCTTTAATAAATCACGGATATGTTTGCTCTACAATTCGACACTCCATTAAAGTCACGCCATGTTTATTTATACAGCACTTTATACAATAGACTGCTTAAAATCAAGCTGCTTTACCATATTAAACATGAAAAAACAGTGTCAGTGTCTCGTTTCATCAGAAGTACGACTTCATTTTCTCCGATAAAGCAGCTCTCCAGTCAGTGTGGTCACGTTTTCACTTGCGGACGTCTGACCTCGACAGACTGACCAGGAGAAATTAACCAGAGAAGATTTTGATGTGAAAGAAGCGGACCCCCTTTATATTAGGTGGCCTTAACTACTATGTACTAACATTTTAATTAATCATTTGATACAATGCACTTATTGTGTACATACATGTTTTTACATTGTACTTACATTTTAAAAAATACCAGCATGTAATTACATCTGTAATTAATTTCTGTAGTTACATTTGTAATTACACAGTTGACACTTCCCTTACACCTAACCCTACCCTTAAACTACCCCATATCACCACACCTGTCCCTAACTTTACCCTTAAACTTACCCATATCACCACACCTGTCCCTAACTTTACCCTTAAACTTACCCATATCACCACACCTGTCCCTAACTTTACCCTTAAACTTACCCACACCACCACACCTGTCCCTAACTTTACCCTTTAACTTACCAATATCACCACACCTGTCCCTAACTTTACCCTTAAACTTACCCATACCACCACACCTGTCCCTAACCCTACTCTTAAACTTACCCATACCACCACACCTGTCCCTAACTTTACCCTTAAACTTACCCATACCACCACACCTGTCCCTAACTTTACCCTTAAACTTACCCATACCACCACACCTGTCCTTAACTTTATCCTTAAACTTACCCATATCACCACACCTGTCCCTAACTTTACCCTTAAACTTACCCATACCACCACACCTGTCCCTAACTTTACCCTTAAACTTACCCATATCACCACACCTGTCCCTAACTTTACCCTTAAACTTACCCATACCACCACACCTGTCCCTACCTTTACCCTTAAACTTACCCATATCACCACACCTGTCCCTAACTTTACCCTTAAACTTACCCATACCACCACAACTGTCCCTAACTTTACCCTTAAACTTACCCATACCACCACACCTGTCCCTACCTTTACCCTTAAACTTACCCATACCACCACAACTGTCCCTAACTTTACCCTTAAACTTACCCATATCACCACACCTGTCTCTAACTTTACCCTTAAACTTACCCATACCACCACACCTGTCCCTAACTTTACCCTTAAACTTACCCATACCACCACAACTGTCCCTACCTTTACCCTTAAACTTACCCATACCACCACACCTGTCCCTACCTTTACCCTTAAACTTACCCATACCACCACAACTGTCCCTACCTTTACCCTTAAACTTACCCATACCACAACACCTGTCCCTACCTTTACCCTTAAACTTACCCATATCACCACACCTGTCCCTAACTTTACCCTTAAACTTACCCATACCACCACACCTGTCCCTAACTTTACCCTTAAACTTACCCGTACCACCACACCTGTCCCTAACTTTACCCTTAAACTTACCCATACCACCACACCTGTCCCTTACTTTACCCGTATCCCACCTCAATATCAGCAGAGGTGTTTTGCAATACAATTTGAACACAGTAAGTACATTGTACTTATTTTTTGATGTAAGTACATACTACTTAAGGCCACCTGATATAAAGTGGGGCCAAAGAAGCCGTAGCCTCTCCGCACACCACCTATGACTTAATCGCCACGGACTAATGGAAGTACAAAGGTGTTTAACCAGCCGTACTGAACTTTTCTGGAAAGTTCGCTTTTGCAAGCCGTTTCAAACTCCCGAAATGAACTCCAAGTTAACTTTTGCCTGATTTTGTTCGAAGTGGCGTCACATCAGTTCGTTATTCGATTTCGCTTGAAGTATATTGAGGCCTTAAAGGCGTCTTTGCTGCTTGCAAACAGACTCTTGAGAAGATTGCCATTCATTTGCCGCCAAGATTGCACTCACTATGCGCAAATACACTCGAAGCTCACTCTCGCTCACATCCAAGGTAAATCATCAACACTATTGTCTCTTACTGGTGTTTTATTGAACTAAATGCATCAGCTAAAACACATGCGCAGGTCACTTTTCTTCCTGAACAACTGCGCATTCGAGTCTGTGTTGCTTTCACATTCAGGTGAATCACGCCACATTTTGAGTGTAACCGAACTCAGATCACCTCCTTCAAGTCAAGTCAAGTCAACTTTATTTATATAGTGCTTTTAACAATGCAGATTGTTTCAAAGTAGCTTTACAGTGTTAAACAGGAAAATAATGCAGCATCATTTTATTCAGCCGTATAGCCGCTCTGGAGAAAACGGTTATGTCATCAGTTAATTTCGATTATCATACAGTGACAGTGTGGGCTTTAGATCAGTAATTTAGTTTATATGGTTAATTTAGTTTAATAATTAGATTTATTTGGATTATTTAGTTAAAGAATGTTGAAAAATGTAGTGTCCCCAACTGAGCAAGCCAAGCTAGAGGCAACAGTGGCAAAGAAACCAAAACCCCATCAGGTGACCTAATGGAGAAAAATAAACCTTGGGAGAAACCAGGCTCAGTCGGGGTGCCAGTTCTCCTCTGGCAGGTAGTCTCGGGTTTGGTTAAACCTTTTACTTTGTTCTAACTGGTTATGATTGGGAAAGGAGCAACCGGAAGGCCAAAACATATCGTTTCTGCTCTGAACAAACCAAAATTAAAAACATTTGTTTTCAAACTATAGATCCACTAAAAGCAACGCACCTTGCAGGCTATGGATAGAGGCAATGTGGGGCATCACAGACTCAAAACTGTCCCCGTTCTCGGACGAGGACTTGGGTAACGGAAGGACAGAACGGGCCGCACCCCACCATGCCTCTCGTCCGGGCTGAGGCGTGCCTAGGAAGTATCGCCCAGCCTTACAGCGCCCCCTCTCGCAGGACTCAGAGTGTGTGTGGCCGTAGAGGTCGCCGGAGCTGTGGTGGTCGTCTGTCAGTGGTAGGCCATAGCACAGCGGCCGTGGTTCGGAGAACTGTCGGTACACGCATGAGGAATCTATGCCTTCACACTGCTCCAGAAGCTGAGGAGATGCCGAGTCCGTGAGAGGGCTCCCACCCCACGGGCTATCCTGATCAGACTCCGAGCGATCCGTGGGGAAACCCGGGTACTGCACAAAACAAAGAATACACATTAATACAGTGTTTACCAACCCTGTTCCTGGAGGCACCCCAATTTGGATACACGTTTTTTTAATATACCCCATCCATTTTAGTTCTTTGGGCCAGATATACTAAAAATGGCAAATGAGTGTGAGAACGCAACTTCAAAAAAAGATGAGAGCAGAAAGTTTAGCATGTGATCTACTGACATTAGAGAACAAAGACGCGACTGGATCATTTCCATAAGGACCAACGCAGTCTGCCAAGAGCAGCGCAAATTAGAGTCTGGATTAAGACGTGATTTTGGCCGGAAAAGTATGCCGCAGACACCAGTAATTTGCAAGCACAAACCTTAGTAAATCACCATGCGTGATTCATTTAAATACTCTCCTCCCATAAATTTTATCACGTCTTCTTTAAATGAAATATATGTGCACATAAGGACAATGATTTAGCTGTACGTCTGATCACGACCACGATGACCCGATGGAATATTCTGATACACAGAAGACAATGATGTAGACTGACAATTCAAAGAAGAATGAGCAGACAAGTAACTATGCCTTTATTCTTTCTGTTACCGTGTGTCATTCAGAGACTGTAGTGCTCTTAGATGTACTGAAATTATTATTAGACCTTTTAAACGTTCTTCCGCATGTCTCCCTTGTTTTGGCATTTTGTTGTTATATAGGGGTACATTTTTAAAATGCTTAAGGTGCCCTCCTCTCTGTGGTCATATTTTAATATTCATGTGTCTGTAATGAGTGTGTAGTCTTATTGGTTGTTGACTCCCCACAGCATCATTTTGTGGGGCTTTGCAAACCTGTATTAACTCTAGTGTGTAATTTTTCTACAATATTCACTCCTCATGACAGTAAAATAGAGCATTCTAGTCAATCTACTGCAGTATTTCCTCTCTCAATCAGAAGAGAATGTGGTGAACACCCGATCATGCATAGGGGAAAAAAATACTGTCATATACCATGAAACCGGTCATACCGCCCAGCACTACCTCCAGGAACAGGTCCAACTTATAACTTTACCATTGAGGGCAAAGCTAAAACTGTGCACAAGTGTGATTTACACACATAGAACATGCCCCTGGATCAACATCCAGCATTCCTATCATCCAATCCGAGTCCTAAATCTATCCCCAACCCTACCCTTAAAATTACAGTGCAATGATTGCATGTTGTTCCAGGGCCTAACCCTATCCCTAACCCAACACCTAAAATTAGAAGGCAATGATTGGTTTATGGAAATGTTTCTCAAGGAACAACTAAGCATGTCCTAGCTGCGTAAATCACAGCAGAAGTCTTCCCAGCAACTGAGTTCCTGTGACACTGACCTGTGAATAGGGAGAGAGTCTCGTTTTGGTCTTGGTTCGGGAGACCCTGCTTTTGCCCACTCTTCTGTTCTCGCTGATGGGGTTGGAGGGGCTGTTGTAGGTGAACGAGGGTTTGGTGGACGTCACCTGATCTAGAGACAACTGTAGTCCTTTGTACTCCGTGTCCCTGTTGAGAAACGACAACAACATTCAGCGTCCAACCCTCAGTATCGCGGTGCATTTTTTCCTTTTCAGTTCACCACTCCTAAATGTAAGGCTTTTTTAACGATTTTTCAGGCTCCACGCTCATTTGTGAAGCAGTGTGTGAGGGAGACTCAAGGACAGAAAATGAATTGCATTGTTTCTCCTGGAGGATTGGAACAAGGCTCCTACAAACATACGGCAGAGGGCTGGAGGCTCTGTTCAAATACACAGTGAGATTAAGAGCTATGTCTGGCTAAATCAAACCCACACAGGGATCACCACATAGGGCATAACTAGGAAATGGGAATTGATTTCTCAGTAAAGTGCTGTATGGATTTCTGTTCCCAGTGATGTATAACTTTCAGAAAACAATGGCTAGAACGTATGCTAGCCAGGCGCCGTGGCCAGCTTCCCTCCTGGCTCAGACAGCTCGCAGACTAATGGGATTGCACGCAGATGGCGACATCTTGGAAAAAGCACATGTGCACCCACACAAACGCATGTGCAGATCCATTCGATCGCTGTTGTGCGCTCTGTAAACAGTTTTTCTGGGGTCAAGGCCTGTAGACAGAACCCTTAAGGTGATGCAACAGGTTGGCCGATGTCAGTGGTTTAGCGCATACACACACAATCTCATTCAGCTGAGCCGCCATTCTCACACACAATCTCATGTCATACCTCACAGCCCGCGTGAGTAGACTCTGATAACACCATGATAAGACGCTAGACACATCCACCTCGTTTCCTTTCCTCACTAAACACTAGTTGTGCATTTCTGAACGAGAGCACAAGTGAAGAGGTTAAACAGGAAACAGATCTCGCGCTCGTGATGTCTGCATTGCAATGCACAGTTTTATGGAAATCAAACCTATGGAAGCTTGTTTTCATCATGGAATAGATCAATTTAAAAGGTAATAAAAAGGTAATTGCGAATTTTTATCTCACAATTTTTACTTTTTTTCTTAGAATTGCGAGAAATAAATCGCACTTGTGAGTTATAAAGTCCGAAATGCAAGATATAAACTCGCAATTCTGACTTAATATCTCACAATTCAGACTTTATATCTCACAATTCTGACTTAATATCTCACAATTCAGACTTTATATCTCACAATTCAGACTTTATATCTCACAATTCTGACTTAATATCTCACAATTTTGACTTCACAATTCTGACTTTATATCACACAAATCTGACTTTATATTACACAATTCGAACTTTATATCTCACAACTCTGACTTTATATCACTCAATTCTGACTTTATATCTCACAATTTTGACTTTATATCACAATTCAGACTTTATATCTCACAATTCAGACTTTATATCACACAATTCAGACTTTATATCACACAATTCTGACTTTATATCTCACAATTTTGACTTCACAATTCTGACTTTATATCACACAATTCTGACTTTATATCTCACAATTCTGACTTTATATCACACAATTCTGACTTTATATCTCACAATTTTGACTTTATATCTCACAATTCTGACTTTATATCACTCAATTCTGACTTTATATCTCACACTTCAGACTTTATATCACACAAATCTGACTTTATATTACACAATTCTGACTTTATATCTCACAATTCTGACTTTATATCACTCAATTCTGACTTTATATCACACAATTCACACAATTCTGACTTTATATCACTCAATTCTGACTTTATTTCACACAATTCTGACTTTATATCACACAATTCTGACTTTATATCACTCAATTCTGACTTTACAGGTGCTAGTCATATAATTAGAATATCACCAAAAAGTTTATTTATTTCACTTATTCCATTCAAAAAGTGAAACTTGTATATTATATTCATTCCTTACACACAGACTGATATATTTCAAATGTTTATTTCTTTTAATTTTGATGATTATAACTGACAACTAAGGAAAATCCCAAATTCAGAATCTCAGAAAATTAGAATATTGTGAAAAGGTTCAATATTGAAGACACCTGGTGCCACGCTCTAATCAGCTAATTAACTCAAAACACCTGCAAAGGTCTTTACATGGTCTCTCAGTCTAGTTCTGTAGGCTACACAATCATGGGGAAGACTGCTGACTTGACAGTTGTCCAAAAGACGACCATTGACACCTTGCACAAGGAGGGCAAGACACAAAAGGTCATTGCAAAAGAGGCTGGCTGTTCACAGCGCTCTGTGTCCAAGCACATTAATAGAGAGGCGAAGGGAAGGAAAAGATGTGGTAGAAAAAAGTGTACAAGCAATAGGGATAACCACACCCTGGAGAGGATTGTGAAACAAAACCCATTCAAAAATGTGGGAGAGATTCACAAAGAGTGGACTGCAGCTGGAGTCAGTGCTTCAAGAACCACAACGCACAGACGTATGCAAGACATGGGTTTCAGCTGTCGCACTCTTGAACAACAGACAGCATCAGAAGAATCTCGCCTGGGCTAAAGACAAAAAGGACTGGACTGCTGCTGAGTGGTCCAAATTAAATTGATGTTCTCTGATGAAAGTAAATTTAGCATTTCCTTTGGAAATCAGGGTCCCAGAGTCTGGAGGAAGAGAGGAGAGGCGCACAATCCACCTTGCTTTGAGGTCCAGTGTAAAGTTTCCACAGTCAGTGATGGTTTGGGGTGCCATGTCATCTGCTGGTGTTGGTCCGCTGTGTTTTCTGAGGTCAGAGGTCAACGCAGCCGTATACCAGGAAGTTTTAGAGCACGTCATGCTTTCTGCTGCTGACCAACTTTATGGAGATGCAGATTTAATTTTCCAACAGGACTTGGCACCTGCACACAGTGCCAAAGCAACCAGTGCCTGGTTTAAGGACCATGGTAATTGGCCAGCAAACTCACCTTAACCTTGTGAAGAGGAAGATGCGATATGCCAGACCCAACAATGCAGAAGAGCTGAAGGCCACTATCAGAGCAACCTTGGCTCTCATAACACCTGAGCAGTGCCACAGACTGATCTCCTCATGCCACGCCGCATTGCTGCAGTAATTCAGGCTAAAGGAGACCCAGCTAAGTATTGAGTGCTGGATATGTTCATACTTTTCAGTTGGCCAAGATTTCTAAAAATCCTTTCTTTGTATTGGTCTTAAGTAATATTCAAATTTTCTGAGATACTGAATTTGGGATTTTCCTTAGTTGTCAGTTATAATCATCAAAATTAAAAGAAATAAACATTTGAAATATATCAGTCTGAGTGTGATGAATTAATATATTATACAAGTTTCACTTTTTGAATGGAATTAGTGAAATAAATCAAATTTTGATGATATTCTAATTATATGACCAGCACCTGTATTTCACACAATTCTGACTTTATATCACACAATTCTGACTTTATATCACACAATTCTGACTTTATATCTCACAATTCTGACTTTATATCTCACAATTCTGACTTTATATCACACAATTCGAACTTTATATCACACAATTCTGACTTTATATCACACGATTCAGACTTTATATCTTACAATTCAGACTTTATATCACACGATTCAGACTTTATATCTTACAATTCAGACTTTATATCTCACAATTCAGACTTTATATCTCACAATTCAGACTTTATATCACACGATTCAGACTTTATATCTTACAATTCAGACTTTATATCACACGATTCAGACTTTATATCTTACAATTCTGACTTTATATCACACAATTCTGACTTTATATCCCACAATTCTGACTTTATATCTCACAATTCAGACTTCATATCTCACAATTCTGACTTTATATCTCACAATTCAGACTTTATATCTCACAATTCAGACTTTATATCTCACAATTCTGATTTTATATCACACGATTTAGACTTTATATCTCACAATTCAGACTTTATATCACACGATTCAGACTTTATATCGCACAATTCAGACTTTATATCTCACAATTCAGACTTTATATCTCACAATTCAGACTTTATATCACACGATTCAGACTTTATATCACACAATTCTGACTTTATATCACACGATTCTGATTTTATATCTCACAATTCTGACTTTATATCTCACAACTCTGACTTTATATCGCACAATTCTGACTTTATATCTCACAACTCTGACTTTATATCGCACAATTCAGACTTTATATCACACAATCCTGACTTTACATCTCACAATTCAGACTTTATATCACACTTGCAAGTTTTATTTTAATTATTAAAAATTGTAAGATATAAAGTCAGAATTGCGAGATATAAACTCACAATTACAAGAAAAAAGGTCCGAATTGTGAGATAAAAAGTTGCAATTACCTTTTTTATTTTTTATTCTGAGGAGGAATCAAGCTTCCATAGAAACCGAATGATGGAAAATGATAAAAAAAGAGAACCCCATTCATGGACGCTATTAGCAAGCTGTGAGCTATAAACACTCATCATCTTTACAGCCTATTAATTAAACCTCATAAACACTTTTCCTTTATAGCTGTGGCTGAAGAGCTATCTGACACTCGCAGGCTACTGGCAGACTGGCATATTAAAACCAGTGCAGTTTTAATGAAGGGTTTTATGGCACGCAATTCATTTACATCTGTAACAGATAGACAGCAAAGGAGGCAGAACGAGGGGGGTGGATGCTCCAGATGCTGGCATCGGTTCTAATGGGCTCTCAGGACGTGTGCGCACAAATGCTGCGTTTCGCTCTTCCACACGGCCCTCGCTCAAAGCCGTGGTGTGAGCGATGGCTCCATTGCTCAATCCCACCTCATTCTTTCCTGGGAGCTCCAGTGGAAAAGTTCATTGTGGTAATGCACAGAGTTTGTCAGTGTGAATGCATGACAGATAAATCACGCACGACCCCTGGATCCCATGCAGTTCCTGTACATGCAGCTGGCATTTTATATAAAGCAAGAGCAGGAATGACACCCCAAACTGACTGATGAGCATCAGGCCAGCTTTGAGTCACGCAGGATTTCTGCAAACACCATCAATTTGAACCTTAATGATAATGTATTGAACCCATTGCTAGATGTAGCTCACTGAGATGAGCCTTTTGGCTGTGTAATAGTGGACTAATGTGTGCAAATCAACACAGCCGTAGACAGAAGATTGAGAAAATGATATGGCATTACTACACTTTTGCCTAATACACTGCATGCATGTTAGTCATGTACAAGTGGACTTATGTATAGTGATGTCCAGAGGGGATATTTGTATTTAATGACCCTACAAGTTCAATTTAACCATCAGAATATGAAGAAAATATATATATTTTAACTGTGAGGGAAGAACAAAACACTAAACTTGGTTAAGGTATTTATCTAACAAGATTATTTGGCAAATTAAGATGCAAAAAAATCAGTAGAAAAACAAAAATCTGACAGGAAAAAGCATACATTGACTACAACACGATTCATTATGAATATGTGGTTGGTTCTCTCTTGTTTTTGCACGTGTTCATAATATCTTTGCATGACAGCCTGACCAAAAATTTATGTTGGCACAAATTTCATCGAGTTTTCACAAATAAAGCAATCGACTCCAAACACGCAATATGATTACAAAATCTTTAACACATTTATAATAATATTTGAATAAAGGGTGGAGATGCCATCAGTTTTGGCCACTATATGTTTTTTGAATCTCATAATTTTAGGATATGTTGAAGTATTAATGTTCATTTAGATATCCTACGTTTCAGTGCAAACCAATTAAGTCATATTAGAAATATACTTTCACACGCATATCCAGTACCATTGAAAAAGTAGGGGTTGTTGGGATAAAATATTTGTATTTTAAAGAAATTAATTATTGTATTCAGTACAGATTGATCTGTGTTGTGACAGTAAAGGCATTTATAATGGTGCAAATGATTTATATTTCAAATAAATACTGTTCTTGTGAGCTTTCTATTATTATGATTATCAATAAAACCTTAAAAATATATCACAGTTTCCACAAAAATATAAGCATTGAAAGTAATATTCTTGAGCATCAAATCATCACAATAGAATGATTTCTTAATTTATATATATATATATATATATATATATATATATATATATATATATATATATATATATATATATATATATATATATATATATATATATATATATATATATATCAATGCTGTCATACGATTAATTGTATCCAAAATAAAAGTTGTGTTTATATAATGTGTGTGTGTACTGTGTATAATTACACACACATGCATGTATATATCTAAGAAAAATGTGTTATATATATATATATATATATATATATATATATATATATATATATACACACATGTATGTGTGTATATTCAAATATACATAATAATTATACTCAGTACACACACATATATAAACAACTTTTATTTTGGATGCGATCAATGGTTTGTCAACACTAATATATATGATATACATAATATATATATGATAAATGTATTAATTCTGAATGTTGAAATACTCAAAACTCTAGGCTACAAATGCAACGTGTTCAAAACTATTAAAAATATAATTTTTTTATATAATGTGTGTGTGTACTGTGTATAATTACACACACATGCATGTATACATCTAAGAATTTTTTTTTATATTTATATATATATATTATATATATATATATAAATATATACATGTATGTGTGTATATTCAAATATACATATTAATTATACACAGTACACACACATATATAAACACAACTTTTAAGTAGGATGCAATTAATTTAGGGCTGTCAAAAGATTAATCGCGATTAATCGCATCCAAAATAAAAGTTTGTGTTTACATAATATATGTGTGTGTACTCTGTTAATGATTATTTATATATAAATACACACACATTCATGTATATATTTAAGAAATATTTGCATGTATATACTGTATATACATTTATATAATCTATAATATATATAAATATAAATGTTTTATATATAAAAATAAAAAAAAATCTTAAATATATACATGCTTGTGTGTGTATTTATATATAAATAATAATTAACAGAGTACACACACATATATTATGTAAACACAAACTTTTATTTTGGATGCGATTAATCGCGATTAATCTTTTGACAGCCCTATATTAATTGTTTGACAGCACTAATGTATATGATATACATAATATATATATGATAAATGTATTAATTCCGAATGTTGAAATACTCAAAACTGTAGGCTACAAATGCGACGTGTTCAAAACTATTAAAAACTATTATGAATACATGAGCTTTCTAATCACTCTAAAAGGCTCCGCAGCTTTAAATATCATGTAATGCTGCTGAGAATCAAACACGTTTCACTCACGTGAGGACGTAGTTGACGCTGACGATGCAGTGAGGTCTGGACGATCTGCTGTTATGGACGATGGTGGCGTAACTCTGGACCCAAACCCAGCCGCCCTGCTTGGCCAGGAAACGGTAGTACTTTGTGGTGACCTGTCCTTTCACCAGCACTACAGAGAAAGACACAATCAATCAATGCAAGAACAATCCCGACACGTCCTCATCACATTCACTTGTCTTGCGAGAGAAAAAACTAGGGCTGTCAAAAGATTAATCGCGATTAATCGCATCCAAAATAAAAGTTTGTGTTTACATAATATAAGTGTGTGTACTCTGTTAATTATTATTTATATTTAAATACACACACAATCATGTATATATTTAAGAAATTTTTTTTATTTTTATATATAAAACATTTATATTTATATTAGGGCTGTCAAAGATTAATCGCGATTAATCGCATCCAAAATAAAAGTTTGTGTTTACATAATATATGTGTGTGTGTACTCTGTTAATTATTATTTATATATAAATACACACACAAGCATGTATATATTTAAGATTTTTTTTTATTTATATATATAAAACATTTATATTTATAATAGGGCTGTCAAAAGATTAATCGCGATTAATCGCATCCAAAATAAAAGTTTGTGTTTACATAATATATGTGTGTGTACTCTGTTAATTATTATTTATATATAAATACACACACAAGCATGTATATATTTAAGAATTTTTTTTATTTTTATATATAAAACATATATATTTATATATATTATAGATTATTTAAATTTATATACAGTATATACATGCAAATATTTCTTAAATATATACATGAATGTGTGTGTATTTATATATAAATAATAATTAACAGAGTACACACACATATAAACACAAACTTTTATTTTGGATGCGATTAATCGCGATTAATCTTTTGACAGCCCTAGAAAAAAAACATTCATTAATTTGCCGTTTCCTTCCATCGGCAACATTGTGATTAAACCTTTTTATTCAGTAAAAGCTAATTACTGCTTTCATTTGCATGTTTAAACCGTTTCTCTCGCAGCCTAATAACTATTTATAGCAAATAATGTCAAATATTGTGTCTGTTAATAAGCCGTGTTGTGCTGCAATCAGGAGTGTGATGGATAAAACAATGGATAATAGAAAATGGTGTTTTTAACATTCTCGTTTTCAATCCGCCTCGCTAATTTGACGCCTAATAGATTGCATGTTTAATCGAAGTTCATGCTGAAATCAGTACGCCGAGGCAGGGAAATCATATTCATCTCCTGTAATGTGGTATTAGCAATTAGCGCGCACAGTTGTACCCTGAAGACGTGAAGGTGGCGGCGAGAGATGTGTTCATCGCTAAAGCTGCTGTTATTCTTAGCCGCTGTGAAGGAATGAGGAAAACAAACCTAACTCACACAAGTGGTGCGCGCAGCGGAGATGGAAAGTGTCACAGCTGTGGACGTGATGATAAAGTGTCTTCTCTATTAAGTCTTGCGGCTCGTAGCCAGTGAGCTCCGCAACCCTGGCGAACACAAACACACACACAACGGAATAACAATGGTGTTGGCGTGAGCACAAACACCTGTCCGCACAAACACCTGTCCGCACACCGGACAGATCTGGTTAAACGCAGGCAAACCTGGCTCGCTAAACACAGCTGCACACACACACACACACACACACACAGAGAAATAAGTGCACAAACAAAGATGCATTTACACAATCACACAGGCACACGAGCACATGCTCTGTTTGTGTCATTCAATGCTTTTCAATAACGCATAAATATAGAGTTGGGTCCAAAAGTCTGACTATATTACACTTTATTTGGCCCCACTTATATCAGGAGGCCTTAAGTACTATGTACTAACATAAAAAAATAAGTACAATGTACTTACTGTGTTCAAACTGTGTTGCAAAACACTTTTGCTGATATTGAGGTGGGATACGGGTAAAGTTATGGACAGGTGTGGTGGTTAAAGAAATTAATTACAGATGTAATTACATGCATGTATTTTTTTAAATGTAAGTACAATGTAAAAACATGTATGTACACAATAAGTGCATTGTATCAAATGATTAATTAAAATGTTAGTACATAGTAGTTAAGGCCACCTAATATAAAGTGGGGCCGTTTATTTTTGTCATTGTTACATGCATTTACCATAGTAATAACAGTAAATTATGCATAATTACATGCAACTCAACCAAACCCTAACCCTATAGTAAGTACATGTAGTTAATTAATATTACTAATGTGTAATTACACTGTAACAACGACACCTTAAAATAAAGTGCCACCCAGAAAAGAAAGGTTATGACATAAAATAAATAACACATATTATTTGCTCACTAATCACATCCTGGAAATTACTGACATTGTGATAAATCAAATTGGTAATTTTCACGAATAATTCCAAAGAAATGTCAAGTAACACACTGAATTAAACATAATATTTCAAAGGAAAAGACTGGAATATTATTTTCTTGCCAAATGTGCTCCAATAATATTGTCTTGTTTAATTTACAGCTTTGCAAAATCATTTTTACGGTGTTTTCCTGCTTCCAAAAAAAAAAAGCATGTTTACTTTTAAAATGTCAAATTTTAACGTTTTCCTCAAATTGTTATGCTTATAATATAATTTGCAATGATAATGCAATGGTAACACTTTACAATAACGAAAAATGAACAAAAATCTTAGTTTGTCAATTTCAACATTTACTAGTACATTATTAAAATCAAAACTTGTATCGGTTAATATTATGGGTAACACTTAATTTTAGGGTCCAATTCTCACAATTAACTAGTTTCATTATTATCATGCATATTACTATGATATTGGCTGTTTATTAGCACTTATAAAGCACATATTAATGCTTTATTCTGCATGACTTTATTCTACATCCCTTAATCTAAATTTAACAAATACCGTACTAACTATTAATAAGCAGTTATTATGAGTTTATTGAGGCAAATTGTAGTTAATAGTGAGAATTGGACTAAAGTGTGACTGTATTATTTAACGGACCTTTTCCCTATAGTATCTCATATAAATACACTGTAAAACAATATTTAAAAAGTAAGTAACCTGGTTGCCATAAAATTTTGAGTTCATTGAAATTAAAAATGTGAACGTTTTTGAGAATCGACATCACCCTTTATTCAAATATTATTAAAAGATTTGTAAGCATGTTGCGAAATTGTGTTTTATTTGTAATAATGCAGTGAAACATGCCAAATTGTGCTATGCGGTTCAGATACAATAATATTTAGAGCTTCTATTTATTAAACCAATTTCCTTCATTGTATTAACTCAATTTTTTTAATTTCAACGAACTCAAAATGTTAAGGCAACCAGATTACTAACTTTTTGAAGTTAAACCAACATTTTTTTTTTTACAGTGTTTGCTGCCCAGAACACACAGTACCTGGAGTCCAGGAAGATGAGCTTCATGTCCAGGCTGGCTCTGAACATGAACATATTGCTGTGGAGCTTGATCTCGGTGACAGCGCTGGGGGGCAGCGAGTGACCCACCGCCACCAGACCCACGTTCTGATAGCAGCCGTCAAACGGAGACATGTCCAAACTGTACTGACGGATCTTCAGATAGCCGCTGCAGTGGATCACCTGAAACACAGCTTTCATCAGGTCTCCATGCTCTCTACAGACGCATATTCTCTGCCTGGACGCATGCAATGTGAGCTCAAAAAGTATAGAGACGAGCGAATATACAAGTGCTGTTCAAAATATGATGAGCTCCTCACACTGTGCCATTAAAATAAGCTGAAGATCTTCACTACACACTCATAACAATTGCTGGGTTGTTTGGATCAAATATGGACAAACCTAACCATTAGTTTTAATTTTTTGGGGTTTGTCCATATTATAGGGCTGTCAAAAGATTAATCGCGATTAATCGCATCCAAAATAAAAGTTTGTGTTTACATAATATATGTGTGTGTACTCTGTTAATTATTATTTATATATAAATACACACACATTCATGTATATATTTAAGAAATATTTGCATGTATATACATTTATAAAATCTATAATATATATAAATATAAATGTTTTATATATAATTTTTTTTCCTTCTTAAATATATACATGCTTGTGTGTGTATTTATATATAAATAATAATTAACAGAGTACACACACTTATATTATGTAAACACAAACTTTTATTTTGGATGCGATTAATCGCGATTAATCTTTTGACAGCCCTAATAATAACCAATTATGTTTAAGGTTTTTATTGTGATGAGGTGGGACCCAGGAATAGACTTTTGTACTGTAGTGGACATTATATTTTAGTGAATTTCTCTTGTCACATGTCCTGTAGAGAGCACATTCAGGGTTTTGCAGAGATACCAAATGTTTGGAGGTTTCACCAGGACAACAACAACTTCTTGGTCTTTGAAAACGGCTGACATTAATGTTTAGCACTCTTATGGAAATATGATCATATTTTGTAATTATAATTTAAATCGGATTCATTTTCAAATTGTTTGTTATAAATCAACATCTCAGGAAAATGTCATGGGGTTTCTAATCAAAATATGACTTTCTGTTACAAAACAGGGCATTGATTTCATAAATGTCCACTGTAGTGGACGCCAGGACTTAAATCATGTTTATCCGGCATTCTGGAGACATAACAAGAGAATAGGGAAAGAAATTACATATCAATATTCCTATTAAATATTAGATATTATTATGAAAATGTTGCCAATTATTCCTCCCATTATTACACTTCTATTTTCCTTACATGTTGCACCAAGAACACATTAATATGCAAATTAGAGGCAGTGTAGATTGAATGAGAAAACCCAAGGTTGGTCATTTTACCCACATATTGCATAAAGTAAAATATACTTATATCAATGCATTCCGTTATATCTTTCATAACATAGTTCAGAATCATCTTTAAAAAAAAAAATCCTGAAACCTAAAAATTGATTGGTGAATGAAAAATAAATCCCATTGTTTTTGCCTATACATGCAATTTCATGTCATATTATTTTTTAAACAGAGTCCTGGTGTCAACTACAGAGGACATATCAGAACATAATGTTTTTTTTCCATTTGTTTCTTATGCTCTAAACAATGTAATGACATGAAAAAAATACTAAATTCACAAAACTTTTTTTTTCTGGGTTCCAGGAGGATATACACTCTAAAAAATGCTGGGTTGTTTTAACCTAAATTTGGGTCAAGTATGGAGAAACCCAGCTGTTGGATAACATTTTTAAATACATTTTTGTTCACTAATAATTTAAGACTTAACCCAAATTTGGGGTTGAAAGAACCCCAAAATTTTTTGAGTGTATGTTTATGAGCTGCTTAATTCATAAAATGACATCAAAATGAATTCAAACTATTTTTATCCCGTATTGGGAACCTCTAAAAGCTTCTGTATATGAAGTCTCTAGTGGTTATAAATCGAGCCGTTTGTTCTGTAGTGACACTAATAAAGAACACTAATAAAAAAGGGATGAAACCACACCGGCCTACCTTGTATCCGCCACACGTCAAGCCGGCGTTTCTTTTAGCAAGGACGCATTTCATCCTCAAAAAGAACGATCGCTCCATTTCGTATTCTGGGAAAACAACCGGAAGTAGTAGAAGGTGAAGGAGCGCTTTAACGTGGAGATGGACAGAAGGACTGGAGTGTGTGTCTCACCGTGGACGAAGTGTGAATGATACGGCTGATGAGCGGTCAGCACAGCGGTCATCTCGTCGTGGTCAGCGGGGTGGATGTACTCATAAATGCTGTTCCCCGTCAGCTCTACCTGTTAAAATGAACTTCTGTCATTGCAGTCCAAGCGGCCAGAAACATTGTGACCTACAGGCGGAATATTAATACAGCAAATACAGAAATATGCACTTTACCTGTGACAGCCCTAAATGCACTGATGCCGTCTCAGAAATGTACATGATTTTCCCATCAGGAGCCACCACAAAAATAAAGCCGTCCAATGTCTGAAGAAAACGCAGTTACTTTAGCAATTACTTTAAATTGTGCTTAATTACAACTAATCCAACCCTATAGTAAGTACATGTAGGTGATTATTATTACTCAGTACTTAAATGTAAAATTACACTAACATAGACACGTTAAAAAAAGGTGTTACAAAACATTTAAAGGACAACTAATGAATGTGACTCTAGTAAATCAATGGCTTGTTTATCATTTTAGAGCAAGATTTGAATCAGGAGATCAAATTAAGCTTACAATAAGCAAAAATATAGACAGGAAATCATTTGAATCATTTAAGGAAATTATGAAATATCAGCTACATAGTAACACTTTCAAATCTTGATATCTAGACAGTCGCACAAATTCTACATAGATCTATACTGATTCAAAGACCGTCGATCATTTGATATCAGAATAAGCCTAACAGAATATATTTTATGTATATTTTACATAATAATATAGTTTTGAATATGAATGATTATGTGTGTGTGTGTGTGTGTGTACCTGAAGCAGATGAGATCCTAACTCTCGGCCCACATTGTCCAGAGAGCTCGCGCGACTCACATGGCCCCAAGATTCCCCGAGACCTGAAAAACACCTCCGTTTATTAACAAATACAAACGGGGAAAATCCCCAAAAGACAATCTTAGCGTGAAAATAAAATATCTCTAATGTACATTCGTTTGACGGAATAAAAAAAAATTAATTCTACAACAGCAGCTAAAAGAATAGTCTATCGTCATGTGCCGAGCCGCTGGTCAATATTTCAGCTCTGAATTGACTGTAAACACGCGGAATGTAAATGAGGAGTATTTATATGGTCCGTACAGGCGCTGAGACTCGATAAAGCAAACAGTCTGACACACACAATCCTTATTGAAATGCAAATCACACGAAAACAAACATCGGATCAAAGCAAAAGCTCGGATTCCACTTTAATATTAGACAAACATGGAGTCCGCGTTTATCCAGCAGAAACATCGCAAACAGCTGACTGGAAAAAACAGACTCACAATAACCCTTTCAACATGTCTTTTTTTCCCTAGAAACATTTTAAATGTGTTTTTTTATCAAACTGAAAGGAAATAAACAGATACGAAAAAATTGCTGATTTTAAAATATAAACAAAATAGCCGTAAATAGGCTATTTGAAGATGAAGATACCGTGATGGCTTTAGGTAATTCAATCGACCGACCGAGACTGAGCTTTCTAATTACAGTTTATGTTATACAAATATTTATTTTATTAAATAATAATTAATAATATTAATTACAACAATAACAATACAACTGTCTAAACAATAATAATTGCTCTCAAAATGTTATTGTGCACAAATGAACCACAAATGGCTCAACGCGCGTCTGACCGGCTCGATTCAACCGTTGGGTTTCAAAATTCAAAACATTTAAAACAACGGTTGGGTTTGTCCGTTTGTCAGCCAAACAGCCCAGCATTTTTACAGTGTAAACACAGAATATGCTGGGCTGTTTCAACCCAATTTTGGGTCAAATGTGGACAAATTAACCCAGCCGTTGGGTTACATTTTTTAATAAAATGTTTACCCCAAATTTGGGTTGAAACAACCCAGCATTTTTTAGAGTGAAGAGAAATTATGATTATTCGCAGACAAATCCGTGAGCTCATCATCATGAACTTTACATCAGTAATCATTTTCTACACAAGACATGGATCAACGGATGAATCTCTCCAGCTAATGTTTCATCTGTACAAGAACTCTTTTAAAGCTCTTCTTCTGTTTGTTCTGGAAAAGCGGGGAATCCGCGGAGAACATCTGTTTTCAACACCCCTGCTGTCTTTTATTCATACTAAATTACAAATGTGTCTATTTTATTCTCCAATAGGCTATAAATGACCGTTATAAATACGCTTTTAATTTTCTAAGACCGTTAAACGGATTTACGTCCAAAATAAATCGTTGATAAAAAAAATACTACAACCAAACCTGAGCGAAACAAAAACCCAAACTGACCACGAGAATAGAAACGGAAAGCGAGGCCTAGGCTATATTGTGTAAAGTGAATGTGTTAGACTGGTGGAATATTCGCCGATTATTTGACAGCAGTGTCCGTCAGAATTATTCTCTTCACAGCCGAGCAATAAATAACCACCATAAAAGCACCTTCACCTTCCTTCGTTTTCTAATAAAACTTTACAGTCTCATTTCCTCGAGCTGTCTTTCCCCTGACCTCGCTGACCTCTCGTCCACATTAAAACATGTATGCGAGTGTAATGAGTCCAGCACATGCCGCGGATCTGCTCCATCATCCGCTCCTCACATTCACAAAACACGGCTCTTTCACAACTGTTCACGGAGAGGTTCTTTGGGGAAACAAAATGTTTTTTTTCTTCTGTGACATCAATGCGAAAACACCCTCTGGAATTTCATTTTTAGGAGTGTAAAGAGAGAGAGAATGTGTAATGTTTACCATTTGCTTATTTTAATCTAATCTGTTACACACACTGCCGAATAAACACATGCAATTCAAATGAACAAATACACCAGTCTGTTACTTCACTCCTGTTTCTCTGTATCAGAGAATTAAATAACCGCTTCGTTTCAAACATTTAACCACATTTATTATATTTAGATAATACTGTATAATAAACATGATATGCTTCTCTTTCTTCAAAATGATCTTCAAGCAAGTGGATATGCCTATCATCAGACACATTTACGAGCTGAATAATCGCGCGCACTGGTGAAAATAAAGCTGTGTGTGTGTGTGTGTGTGTGTGTGTGTGTTTACACGGGTTTCTCTTCAAGTTACTCGAGAGTTTAGACTCTCACTGATGAAGTAACCGCGCGGAGTGATGTCATATTCTTATTATCATCACCGCTTTGGCCTTTTTTAATCGGTTTTTAATAGTAATAATACTGATACAATAGGCTACTAATAATGAATAATAATAATCATCATCATCATAATAATAATAATAAGAAGAAGTGTCGATAATATTTGTTTCGTGTACTCATGTCCAGTCAGGTGTTGATCGGACGGTAATAATTGGCGCTGTTCGTCTTCAGTCACGAAGAACAGAAAGTGGAAAATAATAACGTTACAATAATCAGAAATATCATGATGTCTGTGTCCGACCCTCGGAAATACACCTTCATTCAAATACAATCCATCAATCGCATTGCTTGAATAAAGCCATGAGACTTTTTTTCCCTTTAATAAAATTCAAGAAAGGCCTAATTATTAGCAGCTTATAAAAAAATAAATAACAACAAAAAAAAAATGCATGGATATGGCAGGCCGCAACGACCTTAATGTTTTCGTTCCGTGTCCGCGTTTTAAACGGACAGGAATGCTATAAAGTCGTCTCATTAGATCGCACTAATTACTGCTCTTGTTAGGGATCTTTGATGATTTGGGAATGTCCTGTATTTTCTGAAAGATGCGCATGACTGAGATTGTGAAATGATGCGGTTCTTTAAGGCCTTTACATTACACACAGCCTACACAGATCAAAAGACTATTAAAACAAAACCATAATGTCATTCAATAAATAATGATACATTCTAAAAATGCACTATAAAAACGGGTCAAAAATACGGACAAACCCAACCGTTGATTTAAATTTTTAAACACAACCGTAGATTAATAAAAAAATAAAATAAAAAAAAACGTTTAAACCCAGCGGTGGGTTCATTTTTTTTTTTTAAATGTTTAAACTTTAACGGTTTTTTGTCCATATGTGACCCGGACTGAAACAACCCAGCATTTTTAGAGTGTAATAATAATAATAACACTGTTTTTGAACTATCCATGCGGGTGGCTAATATTTTTTAGTAATAACACCACAATAATAATAATAGGCATATATTATTATAGCTGAAAAGAACACTAATAATGCCGTTAAGCTTCCTAAAATGAAAGATTTCGTTAGACTACACGTCCAAAACCGATCCCATTAGTTCCACACAGGACCCGAGCGCCGTACCTTCTGGGAAGACTATCCTCATCTTCAGGTAGCTGGTGGTCAGTCTGATGATGGAGGCTTTGTCCAGCTGTGAGGTGATGGCCGAGGGCAGAGGCAGCAGTTTGGCCAGCTCATAAAACTCGCTGTTCTCCTTCTCCCGCCGCGTGCGCGCCGCGTTCTTCGACTTCTCCTTCATGACAGCGATGCTCTTCAGCTCCAACTCCAACCGAACCGCATGCGTGAGATCCGAGCACTTTCACCCGCAGAGGAAGCGTTCAGAGGCGGCCTGCCATTGCCAATTCCCAACACTTTACTAATGCTCCTGAGACACACACACCTTCATCATCACGACTGGTTTGTCTCATCCGCACACATGAAATCCACTCGGGCCCAGAATCTCTTCACTAGGGAACTTCCTTCCATCCATCCATCAGATGCGCAAAATATTCCTGGAAAACAGCACATTCACGTTCATTTCTGCCGACTTTGAGGAGAACGCTCTAATTCACGAACCACCACATCTTAATATTAAATTGGCGTTTAAGATCATACACTGCGCATTTATTTTCTACAGATACACCTACTCTTATTTGTATGCATTGAACACATCTGCGCATTTATAACATCAGCTATTTTCTTGAAGAAAAACTTTATGCTAAAACTTGCTCGTCTTCTTACCTCACGGATCCCGCCGAACGCGCGCGGTCTTCGGTAACTCCACAACGGGGAATATCCAGCCTCAACTCACGCGCAATTCCACAGCAAACACGGGAAACACGGCATCTTTGTATCCAGAAGGATCGTGTTTGGAGGAGAGTTTGTTGAAGTCTCTTTCTGTCTGGGCAGCACGCGGACCCTCCCCCTGATCTCAGCTCATTGGACACTGAAGGACCAGACAGGATTTTCCCATTGGATCCCATTCACCAGCGGCCGCTCCATGCCAAATCACGATTTGTTAGAAACCATGACCCCTGACCCATAACACACTATGAATAACATTTGCATTTAAAGTCTAGATCTATCTATCTATCTATCTATCTATCTATCTATCTATCTATCTATCTATCTATCTATCTATCTATCTATCTATCTATCTATCTATCTATCTATCTATCTATCTATCTATCTATCTATCTATCTATCTATCTATCTATCTATCTATCTATCTATCTATCTATCTAAAAAATGCTTGGTTGTTTCAACCCAAATTTGGGTCAAATATAGACGAATCCAAGCATTAGGTTTAAATTTTAAATGACATTTAAAAGGTTTGGGTTTGTCCATATTTGTCTCAAATTTAACTTGGAAAAACCCAACATTTTTAGAGTGCATCTGTCATATTTATCGGGAAAACAGACTTAATTTACCAGATTAAAATCATTAAAAGCTACACAAAATGCAGGGTTGTTTCAACCCATGTTTGGGTCAGATATGGACAAACCCAAACCTTTAAAATGTCATGTAAAATTGTAACCTAATGCTTGGATTCGTCTATATTTGACCCAAATTTGGGTTGAAACAGCCAAGCATTTTTAGAGTGCATCTGTCATATTTATCGGGAAAACAGACTTAATTTACCCGATTAAAATAATTTAAAGCTACACTCTAAAAAAAAACCAAAAAAAAAAAAAACCAGTGTATTCAAATGTAATGAAATATTTAACCCAGTGCTTGGGTTTGTCCACATTTGACCCAAACATGGGTTGAAACAATCCTGCTTTTTAGTGTTTTAATCTGGTAAATGAAGTCTGTTTTCCTGAGAAATATGACAGATACACTCTAAAATGTAGGATTGTTTCAACCCAAATTTAGGACAGATATGGACAAACCCAAACCTTTAAAATGTCATGTAAAATTGTAACCTAATGCTTGGATTCGTCTATATTTGACCCAAATTTGGGTTGAAACAGCCAAGCATTTTTAACATTGATAGATAATATTTTTGAAATGGCACATTTATAGATGTAGTTAAATATTGGTGTGTGTGTGTGTGTGTGTGTATATGCTGAAAAATGCAGGGTTGTTTTAACCCAAATTTGGGTCAAATATGGACAAACCCAGATATTGAGTTAAATTTAATTAATCTTAAATTAGTTAATTAAATTACATTTTTAACCCAACGTTTGGGTTTTTCCATGTTTGACCCCAATTAAAACAACCCAACATCTTAATTATGTTATATATATGCTGGATATATTTTAGGTAATTTGATTAATGCTCTTGTTTTAGCAATTTTAATTTCGCAGAAATATATATATATATATATAAAGAAGAAAAAAAAAAAAAAAGCAGGGTTATTTCAACCCATGTTTATGTAAATGTGGACAAACCCAAGCACTGGGTTAAATATTTCATTACATTTGACACCCAACAGTTGGGTTTGTCCACATTTAACCCAAACATAGGTTTAAAAAAAATATATATATTCCTGCAAAATTAAAATAACTGAATTGTTGCCAAATTATCCTCTAAAACAAGAGCATTAATCAAATCACATAAAATATATCCAGCATATAAATAACACACATAAGATGTTGGGTTGTTTTAATTGGGGTCGAAAAAACCCAGCATTTTTTAGTGCATATACACACACACCAATGTAAAAAATGGAATACACATGTTCATATTACACTGAAAGCTGTTTTTTGATTCAACACAAACACAGCCGATGACATGATCCAACAGAAGCAGTGATTATGGGAATAAATCCCTCTTTCTTCTTCTTCTTCTTCTTCTCTGTCAGTGTCACGCCGAATAAAGAGCCAGACATTCTCTCCAGGATGGCAGATTTCATCAGATATTATACACACACACCACAGTTTTAAGTCTTAGCCCTTTCTGTGATATCAATATGACACAAAGAAAAGATTGAAGGTGTTATTATGATGCCGTTTTAAGGGGGAGAAAGCCAAAGCTTTTTCTCATGCAGCAAATGTTGATGTGGGAAGAGCGAATGCCAGTGTGTCTCAGGAGGGCGGCCGTGTGTGTCTGTAATAGGAAATCACCTGAAGCAGGAGAAAATCAGACAGGAAGCGCCCGGCACACGGAACGCTTGATGCCGCTTTAACCTTTTCCTAAAGCCTGAATTTGCTGCTGATTAAACGGCGTCAGTGGAAAAGAGAACAATCGAGAATACTTTACAATATATGAAGCCCTCAGTAGGGACTCAAAACCACCGGCAATGGAGGAGCGCTTTAAAACAATTAAACTATCAGGACGTTTAATCACGCCGCCGACAAGAGTTTCTCTCATATTTACAGAACTGATCATTTTGCAACCATGTCGATATCACAAAAGACTACTATTTGCTTCAGTCAAATTTCAACATCCACTAATATTAAATTGTGCTACTTTAAGAGCTGTAAAACCTCCAGGAAGCACTTTCTATGAAGCCTGCATTTATAATGCATTACAAATGCCTTATAAAGTGTTGCACCATCTAATAGAAAATCATAACGATAGCTACAATAATTACAACACATCATTTTTAACAGCACAATGCATTATAACCCCAGGAGAAGCCTGTGTTTATAATGGCTTATAACGCAATGTGTTGTATCATCTCATGAATAATCATATTTGTGGTCATAACTATTAACAGTACATGATTTATAACACACAATCATTTATGTTAGATTATACACCCCTTAGTTAACCAATCTTTATATTCATTGATATGTAGTATAATAACAGACAGAAGAGTATTTATTAGTATGTGCTGACTTCTTGACCTTTGTCAAACTAACTAACAAAAGCTGGACACTCAGGAAAGGCTGGAAACATCCGCGCTGCATTCAAGAGTTTTTATTTTATATATTCAAACAAAACTGCTTTCCAGACAGAACATTTTCAGAAATTCAGATTTTTTTTTAATATTTATATTTTTCAAACGACAAATAATACGTTTGCCCCGAAACGTACCGTAGGTGTTAAAATGCTGGGTTGTGTTTGGGTCAAATATGGACATTATTTTGGGTTTATGCTTGTGTTTGTCCATATCTGACCCGAGCACAACCCAGCATTTTTGTTTTTTGAGTGTATGGGCGAACTAAAAAAGCAAATCAGGTGAAATCAGTGAAAAGAACGAGAGAACGTTAGATGGAAAAACATCTCGTTTGCAGTCGGGGAATATGGGTTTGAGCTGAATCATCAAGTTCGAGTGTATTTTCCCTCGCCAAACCACAGAGCACGCTGGTTAGGTTTTCTGCACTTCTCCACTTCAGGCCCTCTTCCCTGGGCTCTCTGAGATCTCGCTGTTGACCTGAGCTGATATGCTGGGCGGCAGGACGCTCAGACGCAGGTCGTACTGCTGGTCCAGGCCCAGGTAGCTGTCGCTCATCAGGTACAGCGTGTAGATACACCTACAGCAAGATGGAGATGTTAAAGGGACAGTTCACCCAAAAATGAAAATTAGCCCATGATTTACTCACCCTCAAGTCATCCGAGGTGTATATGACATTCTTCTTTCAGACCAATAAAATCTGAGTTATATTACAGAAGTCTAGCTTAATCCAAGCATTAGAAGAGCAGTAATAGTTGCTCTGATTTTGAAGTCCATAAAAAATGCATCTATCCATTAGGGGTGTGCATTGGCACTGGCAATCGATTCGATTACGATTCACCAGGTAACTATTCGATTCTACGATGCATCAAAATTCTACAAACAAGGCACATTTTTAATCAGTCATGAGGCAATACAAGCAGTCAGATATTGAACAACAGATTTTATTGGCTGCTATGTGTGTATTATCACTCTCCTGTATCTTTGACATAAATGTCATTAAATAAAATAAAATATAAGAAAACATAAATCACTGCTTTCAGTGCTTTGAATGAGAAATGTTTCTCTTCTCTCTACTTTAGAATGATCAACATGGTTCGTGAAGTTAGTTGTATTGCCAACGTGCTTGATTTTAGTGTGGCAGGTTTTACACACCGCGTAAGTTTCCCATCAACTTCGTAGAATCAGAAATGTGCCCAGATGTCCGCTTTCCAAGCTTTGGGTGTGTTTTTAATTACCCGTCTACCGCGGTCATCTCCCTCCGCCTCAGCCATCTTGATTGTTGTTGTTGTTGTGACCCCGGAAGTTATTGAAACTTCACAACTTTATTGTCCAACTCAAGGCCAGAAAATAAACGGTGACATAATCGATTATGGCACTTAGCCGCATCGATGCTGAATCGTGCATGCCCCGCATTGCGATGCATCGCAGAATCGATTATTGTTGACACCACTACTATCCGTCATATAACTGCTCCACACGGCTCTGGAGTGTTAATAAAGGCCTTCTGAAGCAAATCGATGCGTTTGTGTAAGAAAAATATCCATATTTAAGACTTTATCAAGTAAACTTTCGACCGACCGCCTTCCGTGTTCAATTTATGGAAAAATAGTTGAAAGTTTCCCTGCCGATCGAAAGACTAACACGACCAGGGGTGCGTTTCCCAAAAGCATCGTTAGCCAACTATGGTCGCAAGTTCCGTCGTTATCAACATGGTTCAACCAGTCAGAGTTTCCCGAAACCGTCGCTCGAACAAACGTTCGCAAACAGCGTCGCAAACTTGTGTGGTTGCAACGACAGCGCTCGACCTGTGGTTAGAAGCAGAGTTTCTTGTTTGCATGACATGTGGACTTAATAAATCCTTATCTAGAGCAAAATAAGCAAGCTGACATTCAGTACAACCAATATATCTTTTATTTAGAATACATACAAATGTCAATGTCTTTTAGTTTGTCAAGAGATTTAAAGTTAGTTTGTCAAGAGATTTAAAGCCCTGTTTTTGAAGAGTGCGCATGTGCGGACGTGCTCTAGTACGTAAAAAAGAGCCTATTTGAATCTGGAAATAAAGCAAAATAACTGAGAAAAATTTGAATTATTCCTCAGGTGCCATATCCATAATGTGTAGCAAAAAATCTAGCATGAATTCGATCTCAAAATAATTAATTAAAAGCATTTATTACTCCACCACCTGCGTGACATCATTAACCAACGTGGTTGAACGACAGATTTGCGACAATACGGTTTCGGGGAAACAGTCGTGACTAGTTGATTTCTTCAACGATGCATCGTACTATGGTAGTTAAGCAGTGAGTTACGTCGTTGTACGGGAAACGCGACCAGGTCCGCTCGTCATGACGGCACGAACGCATCTTGAGTTTCACTTTCAACACTTTTCCACAGAAGGCGGTCGGCCGAAAGTTTACTTGATAAAGTTTTAAATATGGATATTTTTCTTACACTAACGCGACGATTCACTTCAGAAGGCCTTTATTAACACCCCAGAGCCGCGTGGAGCAGTTATATGATGGATAGATGCATTTTTTATGGACTTCAAAAACAGAGCAACTATGAATTCAATTCTAATGCTTGGATTAGCCTGGACTTGTGTAATATAACTCCGATTGTATTCGTCTGAAAGAAGAATGTCATATACACCTAGGATGACTTGAGGGTGAGTAAATTATGGGCTAATTTTAATTTTTGATCCCTTTAAGACTGTGGACACTGTGAAATAAAGCCGTAGGGTTAGGGACGTACTTCCCCGTCTTCTCCGGTGTGTAGAAGGCCACGGACACACTGCTGCGGTTGCGCACGAATCCCACGCGTTTGATGGCCAGCAGCTCTTTTTTCTCCACCTCCCCGAGAACTAGAAACCAGCCTTCGTCTTTGGGTTTGGGGAAGCGTGGCGCCTGCGCTCGGCTGTCCTGCTTCCTCTGAAAACAATGGAGTCCAGGTGAATTTTTGCACAGAGGTGGACAAACTACACAACTCCATTACTTGAGTAAAAGTAAAATACTATTGGTTAAATATTACTCCATTACAAGTGAAAGTTGTAAAGATAGATGTTTACTAGGGCTGTCAAAAGATTAATCGCGATTAATCGCATCCAAAATAAAAGTTTGTGTTTACATAATATATGTGTGTGTACTCTGTTAATTATTATTTATATATACACACACATTCATGTATATATTTAAGAAATATTTGCATGTATATACATTTATATAATCTATAATATATATAAATATAAATGTTTTATATATAAAAATAATATTTTTTTCTTAAATATATACATGCTTGTGTGTGTATTTATATATAAATAATAATTAACAGAGTACACACACATATATTATGTAAACACAAACTTTTATTTTGGATGCGATTAATCGCGATTAATCTTTTGACAGCCCTAATTTTTACTTAAGTAAAAGGACAGAAGTACCTGCTTTTAAAAGTACTTAAGTATCAAAAGTAAACGCATTATTTCATTATTGTTGCATTGTTGTATGAATGCACGCTGTTCCATCATGGTGGTTTAAGCCGGTCATGCTAGCGTATCTTGAACTCATTTAAATACTTGCTTAAAACTTACAAAGCTCTTATCAAAGTCAAAATCATACTAGAAAAGAAAAGTTTCTACATTGTGTTTATTTGACAGGATTATGTAAAAACATATTTCTGAAAGGACTTCAGTTAACATTATTAGCTCAACTACGTTTTGCATGCTAACTAACATTATTGTCGAACGTTACATATGCGTTAGCGCTCTATCCACAAGGCTATGGCAACTTGGCGGGTAAATCTATAAAAATCATTTGACCAACCATACTTCATACCAGTGTTCATTTTGACAGCAAATTTTGATTTAGTTTGTATATGATATAGTCTTTTGACTATAACATTTTAGGCATCTGAATTGTTTTAGTCTAGTTTTAATTGACTATAATAAGATTTTAGTAGATTCAATAGACTCAAATTCAGTTCTTGTGGTCTGGCGTCTGAGAGGCAGCTTTCTGTGCACTTTTGTGTCGTCGCACTTTTTCAGACTCATCCACGTCTGCTCTTCTGAATTTTCACTTTTCAGTATGACTATGGTTGATCGCACTGCGTCTGGCAACTGCCGCCTTCTATTTTACCATCAATTGATTGGTGTTCAAAAAATAATTGGAAATCATTGAACTTCATGTGATCCTACAAGAGTGATTACTGATAGGGTGTCTGAAAAAAAAAGTGAAGTAAAAGTTTCCAAAAGAAATACTACTCAAGGAAAGTACAGATCCTCAAAAAGTGTACTTAAAGGGTTAGTTCACCCAAAAATGAAAATTCTGTCATTAATGACTTACCCTCATGTCGTTGGACACCCGTCAGACCTCCGTTCATCTTCAGAACACAAATGAAGATATTTTAGCGAAGCGTTATGAATCAGTGAGTCGATTCATGATTCAGATCGCGTGTCAAACTGCTGAAATCACGTGACTTTGGCGATTCAAACCGCTGAATCGCTGATTCATAACGCTTCGAAGCTTCATGATGCCGTGTTTTGAAATCGTCATCACTATATAAGTCGTTATTTAGGGTTTTTTGCGCACAAAAACTATTCTCGCCGATTCATAAAGTTATTGTAGAACCACTGTAGTGAGATGGACTTTGTAACGACGTCTTTAGTGCCTTTTAAGGGTCTTGAGAGTGTAAAGTGCATTGAGCCAATGGAGGCCTTTCAGAGCATCAGATTTACACTAAAATATCTTCATTTGTGTCTGAAGATGAACGGAGGTCTGACGGGTGTCCAACGACATGAGGGTAAGTCATTAATGACAGAATTTTCATTTTTGGGTGAACTAACCCTTTAAGTACAGTACTCAAGTAAATGTACTTAGTTACTGTCCACCTGTGATTGAGCGGCTAGGCTCGTGTGTGTGTGTGTGTGTGTGTGTGCAGACTCACTCTCTGCTGGCCGGCGTTGAGGCGGCGCAGGGACACCTGCAGGACGTACTCCTGATCGGCGTGCAGCGGCTGCCAGCTGGACTCGTCCCTGATGTTGGTGGTGTTGGTGGGGATGGTGCGCTCTGTTTGTTCCTCACTGCCTTCCCACCAGCCCTTCACACTCAGACCCACCTCCAGCACCGGCAGACGGCTCACATACAGCCACGCCTGAACAAACACAATCAGCACACACTCTCACTAACTGAGCATGCTTTTTAAAAACTTCCTCAAATTTAGTCTGCAAATTTAGCAACACTCCTGTTGTGTGAACTACACTACCGTTCAAAAGCCTGGAGAAATGCGTCACATGATCCTTCAGAAACCATTCTAATATGAGGATTTAGCATCTCCTGCAATTTCTTATTGGAATCATTTATTTATACATTTAAATTGGAAAAAGATTTGGTCCTTGCAACAAAAATACTCTCACTAATAAAGTAAAAGAAGTGTCTTTCAAAATAATAAACACATTTTACCCTGTTAAACATTTCATGAAGAAATTTAAAACTAATATTAATACTATTTATCATTTAATACTGTTTATCATTTATTTTGGTCATGTTATTATACTAAACAACTCTGGAGAAATATTGAGGCTTTTATTAATGATAATATCCAGCAAGGCATATCCATAACTCTTAAAGACATTATTTTCGGTCACTATGGTTGTGACTCTACTAAAAGCAATGCTTACTTTGTTATAAATTTTATTTTCTTTGTAAATTTTATATCCACAAATGTAAATTCACCAACAACAAACCAATTTTTTGTGTCTTTTTGAAAGAATTTAAGATATATCTTAACACTATTTCATCCTCTGTAAACAAGAAAGCAAGTAAAACGATGTCAATTTGTAATGACTTTAATCTGTATAACCCAAGTGATGTCAAATTATCTTACCCTCATGTTCTTTTTTCTATCTTTCCTTTTCTTCTTCTTTTACCTTAATCTTTAAATATTTTTTTCTAGCCTTTATATTCTGATGACATTGAACATATTATTGATACATTTTGTATTTTGTGTATTGTATTACAAACTTGTGTATTATAAACATGTCATCTCTTTATCTTTTTGCATTCATAAATTTAAAAAAAAAAATGAGGATTTAATGATCAATTATTATTATCAATGTTGAAAACATATGGTTTTTTTATACTTAATATTTTTGTGGGAACTGTGATACCATTCAAAATTATGTAGTACCAAAAAAATGTCCAATACAAAGTTAGCGGAAAGCACTTAAAGAATGACATTTTCCGTGACCTAATCTAAAGTGAGAACTGCTTATGGTTAATACGTTATTAACAGAGCATGATCTAACTCTTTACATATGATCTAATCAGACAATCATCATTTGTTAATTACACTCACAATAAACGAAGAACTCACTGGTTGAATACAGTCTATTAATGTATTAACTACAGTTTATTAACTATGATAGAGTTATTAACTATGATAGAGTGCAAATGATTTATAAGTGCTTTGTTATAGTATTCTTACAAGGGCAAAATTGGGGATGGACAATAAACTATTTTTGAAAACAAATAACACAGCCAAAATTGTTCTTGTAAGTATTTTTGTGGCATTTTGGTGCACATAAAAAAATGATCTCACGTCTGTTTTTCTTTTCTGTGTTATTTTATCTGGCCAACAACACAAAGTAATAATGGTTTAAATATGAGTTATCATAGGTTCACCACGCGCTAATATAATTATTAAATGATCTTGCTTCTTCCATATAGCACTGAGCAAAACCCAACACAGCGGTAGATCTATAATATTAATATCAGTTCACACATAGGCTTACCGCCATGATAGTTGAAGTGGGTGATTTACAACAAGCTACCAGAACAACAATCGCTAAAATAT
Source organism: Gobio gobio (assembly GCF_949357685.1). Classification (NCBI taxonomy): domain Eukaryota; kingdom Metazoa; phylum Chordata; class Actinopteri; order Cypriniformes; family Gobionidae; genus Gobio; species Gobio gobio. Next base: position 5,339,094 of record NC_137108.1, on the reverse strand, counting down.
CGGACTTATATAAATTAATAAAGTGACTAAAATAGCATAAACAGCTACTTACTGGAGTTCAACAAGTACTTGAGACCAGCACTCTTTACATTAATAAATACACCGCCTGAGAAATGACTTGTTTTTAATCAATAAATTTGATCAGAATAAGACACTATATAAACTGTCTGGTACAGAAGATGCATCTGAATTGGTCAATTACAAATGCATAAATAATGTTTTTTTTTTTTTATGTATTGTATGTTTGCGGTCATGCTCAAATGTGTGAAAAGTGTGATATTATATCACATGTTATAATATAAAAATCCAGATCTCATACATCCAATATCTGGAATTTAGTGAGCATTTGTATTAATTGAGGTGACATTTTTGACACAATCCCTCATTCATTTCTGAAGTGGCACAATAAATAATCAAATTGGAAGTAAGTTATTGATTGCATTTTAAGCAGTAAGTTTTACATCCACTCACATTAAAGATGTTAATAAATAAACCCTGTAATTCTGAGAGCGGTCTCGAGTACTACAACACCAAATACAGAATACATTATTCAGAAAGGATGCAACTAATTCATCTAAAGTGACAGGCATTTATAATATTACAGAAGATTTCATTAACACTTTATAATAAATATACAGCAACATAGCACTATATCATTTGCAAACCATTAGTTTAGAGTTTATTCAGAGTTTATAAACTGTCGTCTCCACATTAATACATTCTTAGCCTTTATTCATAAAGTGAGCTATGTCACTGTATTATTGTTTAATTATTAGCTCATATGTAAAGAGTTAGATGGTGTTTGGTTAATACTTAAGTGATGTACAGTATTTAAAGCAGTAGTGGAGGAGTTGTTAATGGTTATTCAGAGTAAATCTTTCTCACGTTAGGTCACGGAAAATACTAAATCATCATTAGTTAAGTGCTTTAAATAAACCTTTATTGAACATTAATATCAAGTGTTCCTAAAATGTTTCCAGATACACGGAGCATAAACTGGCTCTACACATGAAGCATTATCAGCGGTGGTTTGAAGGAAGCCTGGCCTCAGTGTTTATGGAGATATTTGTGTGAAACATTTACAGACTTGCATGTTTGGATGCTGGAATGTACAATACAGCAATAGAAAAGCTAAATATTCACAAATGAGTTATACCATATTATACTTTATACCATATATATCCATAACCCTAACCCCAAAGCTAAACATATATGTATAAAAAAATAATATAATAAATAACTAGTGCTGGGGAAATTAACATGTTAACGCGGACGATTAATTTTTTCATTTTACAATTAACACAGCGTTCGTTTTTATATTTTTGCCCAGTGTTATATTATATGATCATGCTCTTATTCATGTAAATGCTTTTAAACCATCTTAAACCAACAAGACACAAGAGAACGCGCTGTCTGTCAAAGTCCTGTCTCTCTCTCAGTGTGTGTGTGTGTGTGTGTGTGCGTCTCAATCAGATCCCTAGTTGTGTCGCTCTTAAGCAAACAAGAACAACAACACAGAGAATTTGACCAAAACGCCAGTTTTGTCGAGTATTCTCATATTAGAGTCTTAAATTAATTAAATAACGGGTTAAATTTAAAGAGTTGTGAGGAAATGAGATACGCGGGACAGCATCAAAGAACAACGGGAACAGAAAATTGTAGCTTTAATGATGATTAACGTATATTTCATTTATTATTTATGCAGTTAAGAAAGCTGTTCGATAACTCTTACATTTCTGTATATGTCTAACAGGGAAGGCCATGGGTAAAAATAACATTTATTATTAAAGCTGCGAGCAGCGATGACGGGCCCAAGCCGGTGGCACCGCCACGCCGGTGGCATCAGCTTAACTGTGCACGGCAGGCAATAGGCATTTAAAATGGGAAAACATAAAAGGACTATGTCAAAGTCATCTGAATTCACCACATTAACTGCAGCTGTTGGTGCTGCTATGACCACAAACCACAACAGCCACATCTATGAGATCAATTACATTTATATGAATTTCATGTCAGATTATGTCAAAGGTCAAATTGGAATGAGTTCAGAATACCATTCGGATGCTGATGTTGTTTTATTCTAACACTTCTCTTCATGTGTTTTTGAGCTACCTTAGCTACCGTTTGTGCACCAATCTTATGCACCATAAAACATGCTTTCATTTCAATATGGGTGGTCCAATAAATTCTTTTTAATAAAAAATGTATAAATGGAGCCAAATCACAGAAACTGCAAAGATGATTTAAATATCAGTGTCAGGTAAGAGTAAGATGCGTGTCTACATTTTATGGAAGTTTATTATAAATAGCCACTTTTATAAAATCATGTGAAATTTATGTTTTAATACATTTATATTATATCAGTAAATAATTAATTTAAAGACATGTGCATCATACGTGATCTTGGCAAACACATCACATGACGTTTTTATTTTAAGTGATAGTTATTTGTGATAGCCTATATGAAAGTGTTAAATTATGATCAAAAGAGAAAGGCACACACACACACACAATGATAGAGTGAGAGTGAGGGGGAGGGGAAGGACTGAGAGAAAGGCACACACACAAACTCACAGGGTGAGAGAGAGACCCCCCACACACACACACACACAGATAGAGAGGGGGAAGGGGAAAGACAGGCAGATGGCATTCCATAGACTTAATGGTTTGTATACTGTAAAAACTGTACATTCTATCCCCCTACACTACCCCTAAGCCTACATATCGCACACACACACACACACACACACACACACACACACACACACACACACACACACACACACACACACACACACACACACACACACACACACACACACACACACACACACACACACACACACACACACACACACACACACACACACACACACACTACCCCTAAACCTACCATCACAGAAAACATTCTGCATTTTTACATTTTTATTAAAAAATTGTTTAGTATGCTGTTAAAGCTATTTTTATTTACGGGGACACATGAAATGTCTTCATAAACCATGATTATGTTGTAATAAACACCCCTCCAACACACGCATTTCTGAAGCTTTGCCCATTTCCACTGACTGACATCTCTGATGTGTGTGTTGAGTTTCAAGCAATTTCAAGCATGCTAAGAGGAATTATACAAATATTCACGTTCAAACCAAAATATCTGACTTCCTGTTGGTCAGAGCTAATGACTGTAAAGTAAAAAATTAACTAATTAATCACATTTTTTTCTGTAATTAATCACGATTAATCGCAAGTTTTTAATATTTTAAGTTTGTAATATTTTGATATTGTAATAATTTCAGTTACTCTCCAAATTAATTTAGAAACAATTTAAAGACAGCATATTGTAAATATGTGTTGTATTGTCATTTTTTATGAATGAAGGCCAGTATCACTGATACTAAATTCTCTATGAAACATTAATGACGTTACATTACAGTATAACTGAAAGCTCCCAATTTCAACATTTATTAGTCTTAAAAAAACAACTTTTAATTTAAGTGAACTTAAAAAAATCTTTACATAAACCCAAAATAATAAATGTTATATTTACCCATGGCCTTCCCTGTTATACAGAAATGTAATAGTTATCAAACCTTCCTTAACTGCATAAATAATAAATGAAATATAGATGAATCATCATTAAAGCTACAATTTTCTCTGTTCCCGTTGTTCTTTGATGAACATTAATGACAGGCATCATCAGTGCTCCTGTCACTTTAAGAACAACCGCGGATCTCACGCGCGGTCCCGCGCATCTCATTTCCTCACAACTCTTTAAAGTTCATTTAAGACGTTATTTAACTAATTTAAGACAGTATGAGAATACTCAAAATCCTCTGTGTTATTGTTTGTTCAACAGCAAAAGAGAACTCGATGTGAGCAGGAAACTGACGCGAGTCTATCTATGCGTCGAGTGTGTGTGTGTTTGTGTGTGTGTGTGTGTGTGTCAGTGTCCCTTGATTAGCTGACATGAGACGCATCCACACAGACAGGACACTGACACACACACACACACACACACAGACAGGACACACACACACACAGACAGGACACTGACACACACACACACACACACACAGACAGGACACTGGCATACAGCGCGCGCTCTTGTGTCTTGTCGCGCTTGGAAGCATTTACATGAATAGGAGCGTGATCATGTAACGCTAAGCAAAAATGGATATAAAAACGGACGCTGTGTTATTTGCGTTAAATATTTTTAATGCGTTAAGCTTCCGTTTCACGTTGACCGAGTTTGGTGGAGATTGAATAAATCACCTACGAGGAGAACGTAAAAACTTAGACCCTGAATTATACAAATATTCACGTTTAAACAAAAACTTTCTGTGAAAAAAGACACTTATAAACAGACACTTGTAGAAAATAATGTGAATTTTTTTTTTAAATAAATTTGAACTATGTCAGTATGAATTTAAAGACAAATGTGTCAAAAGTGATCTTTGCAAACACAGCACATGACCTTCTGTAAAGCACATGTATAGAAAACACACTCACACTCCTGTTTTAAAAAAAGAGTTCTGTCTGAATGAGTACATGAAATCACGGCTGTCAGGTGAAAAGAATTGTAACTCAAATGTCATTTAGAAAATGAGTCCTGTACTGATATAGTGTCATAGTTCATGTCCACATTAACCACTACGTTGTAATACAATACCCATGTCATCATACACATTTGTGTCCTCATAAATCACATAAGCAAGCACAGAGAGAGAGAGAGAGAGAGAGAGAGAAAGGGAGTTTCAAAAATAATACAACACTGCCCCCTTTTGGTGATAGAGGGGAGGGCACACAAACAGTCAAAAACATTATTAAACTTTGACATGTTGCCATGGCAGCATTATTTGAAATATCAGGAATTCATTCATATGTCTCTATCTGTCATGTTTTCACATTATACTGATGAAGTTTGAAGTCAATCGTGTGAAAATAAGATGGTGATTCAAAGCATTTTTGAAAGTGACACACTTCCTGCTGCCAGTTGGTGGCGCTATAACTTTGACTCACAAAAGTCATATCCATGTGATCGGCCTCTTACAACGAACACACAGCTGAAGTTTCATCCAAATCAGTCAATGTTTGCACAAGTTATTACACACTTCCTGTTTACCTTTTCTCGCCATAAATTCGTTGCTTCGCCACGGCCAAACCGTTTAAGATATCAAAAATCCGTTCGCAATTTAGCATCCTCTGTGTCTTGACTTCATGCTGACCGAGTTTGGCACTGATTGAAACAATGGCCTCGGAGGAGTATATTAAATTCCAGAGCATGTGTTTTCAGAACAACCCATATTAGCTCACTTCCTGTTGGGCTGACACGTAACTTAGAGCACGAAAGTTGTTTGGCCCGATGAGGTCTATATGTGTACCGAGTTTCATACATGTACGTGCAAGTGTGTTTGATATATAGACCAAGTTTTCAGACACCACTTTAGGGGGCGCTGTCGAGCCCCCCTGCCACGCCCGGGTACCAGCTTCAGCCCGGCTCTGATGGCCGCGCATTCCGATGTGTGTGCAAAGTTTCAAGAGTTTTTGAGCATGGTAAGGGCCCCAAAAGTGCCCGAGAAGTCGATAAAATAATAATAATAATTAAAGCTGCGAGCAGCGATGACGGGCCCAAGCCGGTGGCACCGCCACGCCGGTGGCATCAGCTTAACTGTGCACGGCAGGCAATATGCATTTAAACAGGAGAATATTTTAGAATCGCTCGAATGTGCCACATTTACCGCAGCAACTGGTGCCACTATCACCACAAGCCACACCCATGATGTAATTTAAATTTAGATTAATTTTAATATCATAGGATAAAATAGATAAAAGTTATATTTTCCTGCTCAAAATTTTGTAAGTCCAGAAGGCCAGTATTTAATTCAAGGTGTTTGTAGTTCTTTTTTACTTATTCACACTAAAGTAGGGATGAAACGGTATGGAAATTTAACATCACGATTATAGTGACCCAAATTATCACGGTTATCAATATTATCACGGTTTTGTTCAAACAAGATGAAAGTGTTCAAAAAGAACAGATGCACACACTTAAAACATTTCAACAAGTTTTATATTTGAAATTAAACAAACAACAAATAACTAAAGCAGCTCTAAGCACTTTTTTAAGCTAGATTCTGTGGGATTTCTTTACTTAATGGCCGTCGTCAATAGCAACGCATAACGCATAAATAATAATAATTTGTCGTAAATATAATCTCTAATATTATCTCTGTAAATATATTCTCAAGAAATATTCTCATCAGTGTTCAGCTATGATGCATTTAAATCTAGCATATTTTGTGTTAGAGGCCAAACAGTATCCAAGTGAAATAATGCATATCCATATTTCCATATGATTTGACAGTTTATTTTATTAAATATCAAAATGTGTGCATCATACCTGACACCTAGATGAACACTTTACAGTCAGTTTTATGACTGTCATTCTCTTTAAATGCTAGTGAAGTTTGGTAACGTTATACACGTTTCAATGTTGTATGTAACTTTGCAGACGGTCCCTAACTTCGCCAGCGTTATGCCAGTCATATCAGATGCGCTGTGGTTCTGCTGTGTTTTTTTAAACCATTTGACCTAAATCACCAAAATAATAAATGTTATATTTACCCATGGCCTTCCCTGTTATACAGAAATGTAATAGTTATCAAACCTTCCTTAACTGCATAAATAATAAATGAAATATAGATGAATCATCATTAAAGCTACAATTTTCTCTGTTCCCGTTGTTCTTTGATGAACATTAATGACAGGCATCATCAGTGCTGCTGTCACTTTAAGAACAGCCGCGGATCTCACGCGCTGTCCCGCGCATCTCACGCGCGGTCCCGCGCATCTCATTTCCTCACAACTCTTTAAGTTCATTTAAGACGTTATTTAACTAATTTAAGACTCGAATATGAGAATACTCACAATCCTCTGTGTTATTGTTTGTTCAAGAGCAAAAGAGAACTCGATGTGAGCAGGAAACTGACGCGAGTCTATCTATGCGTCGAGTGTGTGTGTGTGTGTGTGTGTGTGTGTGTGTGTGTGTGTGTGTGTGTGTGTGTGTGTGTGTGTGTGTGTCAGTGTCCCTTGATTAGCTGACATGAGACGCATCCACACAGATAGGACACTGACACACACACACACACACACACACACACACACACACACACACACACACCACACACACACACACACACACACACACACAGCATACCGCAGCATAGCCATACAGTTTAAGTTCACCCACACTTTATATTAATAAAAAGGTTTACAGTGCAAATACTGTTGTTGCATATACTGTGCATAAAATTTGAAAACATTTGCAAAAAACACCACTGTATCATTAAAAAAATTTTTTAAACCTTTAAGTAACCATTTTTTAAACATCTATAAACATTACTTTTACATAGATAGACGGACCAGATATTCCTAACACTTTGGGAATACTTAAGGGTTACTAGTTGTTTTGTAAACTGTCTATAAACATTATCTTGATGGTTATTATAAAGTTGCAACCGATGACTATAATACCTTGTTAAATAGTTAATAAACAGTACCAGTAAAACGTGGGCAGTACCAGTAAAACATGTAAACAGTACCAGTCAAACATGTGGGTTGTCCTGATACTGTACTTCAAAATGTAATAGTGTAAAAATTGCCACAGAATAAAGTAATTGTTCAAGATCTATTGGTAACTCATAAAAATAATGTCATATTTGCATAAACTGTCACTACCGTATATATCCCGACACTAGCACATTAAGATAAGCTATGAAAAAAATCATGTTCCTCTGCCTCTTTCTGGTTAAATAATGTTTATAATAATTGTTAATATAGCATGCTATATTAACTATTCCAGGTTATTTATACATAGCATAAATAATAGTTAGTATAGCATGCTATGCCACTTTCATCAAAACCTATTACAAAGCTATAGCAATCTCATGTCATTCCGTCTGTTCGAAAAAAAAGTTGCACTAACTGTTCGTTACAAGCAGCATTTGCCGTCAGGCAGGTAACGATAGCTAACATAAACATATTTTTGCTAGCCTACCTGCTGCAAACTTACACTTTTTTGTACAAGACAAGTAGAGCTATTTTATCCAGTGTAATTTATCACATACCACTATCTTGTTTTTTCTTATCCTCCTCTTCCTTTCTCTTTCTTCTTTTCTGGCTTCCTGAAGCATAAAATTCCGCTTCAAATCCGAAGATTTTGTATTTTGCCGCAGCAGAGATCGCGTGGTTGCCTGGCTGCTGTCAGCGACTTCTGAGAGGGGCCCCTTAAGGGGGATCCCGATAACAGTGTCATTGCACTTTACTGCATTGACTATCAATGGGGCGCTCACACAGTTTGTCGTTTCATTTTATTCTTAACCTGTCGCTGTCTTGGGGCCCCAGGCCAGCTCGGGGCCCCAAGCAATTGCTTGGTTTGCCTGCCTTGTCGCGACGGGCCTACACACACACACACACACACACACACACACACACACACACACACACACACACACACACACACACACACACACACACACACACACACACACACACACACACACACACACACACACACACACACACACACACACACACACACACACACACAGACAGACAGAGAGACAAACCCCTTAGAGAGAAAGAGAGATGGAATTTTTTTTTATCCTGCTTCAAAACTAATACAATGCTGCCATCTTGTGTTCATTGAGGGGAGAGCAGCACAGACAGACAGAATTGATTATTTAAAAAAATATTTAAAATAAATAAATATATTGATCTGAAAAATAGTATAGTCCTTTTAAATTAATCCAAGTTCAATTACCAAACATACGATCTTAATTTAATTTAAATCAAAATATTATTTTACAAGATATGAGACAATTTCTGTTCCCCTTTTTTTGTCCTTATTTAATCCCTCGCCATGGCAACATTATTTGAAATATCCAATATTCGTTCGCATTTTAGCATCTTCCGTATCTTTGTTTCATGTTGACCGAGTTTGGTGGAGATTGAATAAATCGCCTACGAGGAGAACGTAAAAACTCAAGACCCTGAATTACATAAATATTCACCTTCAAACCAAAATATCTGACTTCCTGTTGGTCGGAGCTAATGACTGTAAATTAGAAAGTTGTCCGGCTCGAAGAGAACAATATATGTACCGAGTTTGGTGACTGAAGATAAAACTAACCCCCCCACTTTTGTCAAAAGGTGGCGCTAGAGAGGCCCTCATCCCCGCCCGTTTCTGAGGCTTTGTCCATGTGTACTGACTGACATCTCTGATGTGTGTGTTGAGTTTCAAGCAGTTTCAAGCAATTTCAAGCATGCTAAGAGCCTCAGAACAGCCAAAAGATTATCAAACTTTGACACGTTGCCATGGCAACAGTATTTGAAATTTCAGGAATCCATTTCATACGTCTCTATCTGTCATGTTTTCACATTATACTGATGAAGTTTGAAATAAATGGGGTGAAAATAAGATGGTGATTCAAAGCATTTTTGAAAGTGACACACTTCCTGCTGCCAGTTGGTGGCGCTATAACTTTGACTCACAAAAGTCATATCCATGTGATCGGCTTCTTACAACAAACACACAGCTGAAGTTTCATCCAAATCAGTCAATGTTTGCACAAGTTATAACACACTTCCTGTTTCCCTTTTCTCGCCATAAATTCGTTGCTTCGCCACGGCCAAACCATTTGAGATATCAAAAATCCGCTCGCAATTTAGCATCCTGGATATGTTCTCTTCATGCTGACCGAGTTTGGCAATGATCGAAACAATGGCCTCGGAGGAGTATATTAAATTCCAGAGCATGCGTTTTCCGAACAACCCATAATAGCTCACTTCCTGTAGGGCTGACGGATAACTTAGAGCACGAAAGTTGTTCGGCCCGATGAGGTCTATATGTGTACCGAGTTTCATACATGTACGTGCAAGTGTGTTTGATATATGGACCAAGTTTTCAGACCCCACTTTAGGGGGCGCTGTCGAGCCCCCCTGCCACGCCCGGGTACCAACTTCAGCCCGGCTCTGATGGCCGCGCATTCCGACGCCCGTGCGAAGTTTCAAGAGTTTTCGAGCATGTTAAGTGCCCTAAAAGTACCCGAGAAGTCGAAAAAAAACAAAAAAAAAAAAAAAAAAAAAAAAACAAAGAATAATCTGAGGAAGAACAATAGGGCTCTGCGCCCTTTCAGGGCTTGGGCCCTAATTAAAGCTGCGAGCAGCGATGACGGGCCCAAGCCGGTGGCACCGCCACGCCGGTGGCATCAGCTTAACTGTGCACGGCAGGCAATATGCATTTAAACAGGAGAATATTTTAGAATCGCTCGAATATGCCACATTTACCGCAGCAACTGGTGCCACTATCACCACAAGCCACACCCATGATGTAATTTAAATCTAGATTAATTTTAATATCATAGGATAAAATAAATAAAAGTTATATTTTCCTGCTCAAAATTTTGTAAGTCCAGAAGGCCAGTATTTAATTCAAGGTGTTTGTAGTTCTTTTTTACTTATTCACACTAAAGTAGGGATGAAACGGTATGGAAATTTAACATCACGATTATAGTGACCCAAATTATCACGGTTATCAATATTATCACGGTTTTGTTCAAACAAGATGAAAGTGTTCAAAAAGAACAGATGCACACACTTAAAACATTTCAACAAGTTTTATATTTGAAATTAAACAAACAACAAATAACTAAAGCAGCTCTAAGCACTTTTTTAAGCTAGATTCTGTGGGATTTCTTTACTTAATGGCCGTCGTCAATAGCAACGCATAACGCATAAATAATAATAATTTGTCGTAAATATAATCTCTAATATTATCTCTGTAAATATATTCTCAATAAATATTCTCATCAGTGTTCAGCTATGATGCATTTAAATCAAGCATATTTTGTGTTAGAGGCCAAACAGTATCCAAGTGAAATAATGCATATCCATATTTCCATATGATTTGACAGTTTATTTTATTAAATATCAAAATGTGTGCATCATACCTGACACCTAGATGAACACTTTACAGTCAGTTTTATGACTGTCATTCTCTTTAAATGCTAGTGAAGTTTGGTAACGTTATACACGTTTCAATGTTGTATGTAACTTTGCAGACGGTCCCTAACTTCGCCAGCGTTATGCCAGTCATATCAGATGCGCTGTGGTTCTGCTGTGTTTTTTTAAACCATTTTACCTAAATCACCAAAATAATAAATGTTATATTTACCCATGGCCTTCCCTGTTATACAGAAATGTAATAGTTATCAAACCTTCCTTAACTGCATAAATAATAAATGAAATATAGATGAATCATCATTAAAGCTACAATTTTCTCTGTTCCCGTTGTTCTTTGGTGAACATTAATGACAGGCATCATCAGTGCTCCTGTCACTTTAAGAACAGCCGCGGGTCTCACGCGCTGTCCCGCGCATCTCATTTCCTCACAACTCTTTAAGTTCATTTAAGACGTTATTTAACTAATTTAAGACTCGAATATGAAAATACTCACAATCCTCTGTGTTATTGTTTGTTCAAGAGCAAAAGAGAACTCGATGTGAGCAGGAAACTGACGCGAGTCTATCTATGCGTCGAGTGTGTGTGTGTGTGTGTGTGTGTGTGTGTGTGTGTGTGTGTGTGTCAGTGTCCCTTGATTAGCTGACATGAGACGCATCCACACAGATAGGACACTGACACACACACACACACACACACACACACACACACACACACACACACACACACACACACACACACAGACAGCATACCGCAGCATAGCCATACAGTTTAAGTTCACCTACACTTTATATTAATAAAAAGGTTTACAGTGCAAATACTGTTGTTGCATATACTGTGCATAAAATTTGAAAACATTTGCAAAAAACACCACTGTATCATTAATTTTTTTTTAAACCTTTAAGTAACCATTTTTTAAACATCTATAAACATTACTTTTACATAGATAGACGGACCAGATATTCCTAACACTTTGGGAATACTTAAGGGTTACTAGTTGTTTTGTAAACTGTCTATAAACATTATCTGGATGGTTATTATAAAGTTGCAACCGATGACTATAATACCTTGTTAAATAGTTAATAAACAGTACCAGTAAAACATGTAAACAGTACCAGTCAAACATGTGGGTTGTCCTGATACTGTACTTCAAAATGTAACAGTGTAAAAATTGCCACAGAATAAAGTAATTGTTCAAGATCTATTGGTAACTCATAAAAATAATGTCATATTTGCATAAACTGTCACTACCGTATATCCCGACACTAGCACATTAAGATAAGCTATGAAAAAAATCATGTTCCTCTGCCTCTTTCTGGTTAAATAATGTTTATAATAATTGTTAATATAGCATGCTATATTAACTATTCCAGGTTATTTATGCATAGCATAAATAATAGTTAGTATAGCATGCTATGCCACTTTCATCAAAACCTATTACAAAGCTATAGCAATCTCATGTCATTCCGTCTTTTCGAAAAAAAAGTTGCACTAACTGTTCGTTACAAGCAGCATTTGCCGTCAGGCAGGTAACGATAGCTAACATAAACATATTTTTGCTAGCCTACCTGCTGCAAACTTACACTTTTTTTGTACAAGACAAGTAGAGCTATTTTATCCAGTGTAATTTATCACATACCACTATCTTGTTTTTTCTTATCCTCCTCTTCCTTTCTCTATTTTCTTTTCTGGCTTCCTGAAGCATAAAATTCCGCTTAAAATCCGAAGATTTTGTATTTTGCCGCAGCAGAGATCGCGTGGTTGCCTGGCTGCTGTCAGCGACTTCTGAGAGGGGCCCCTTAAGGGGGATCCCGATAACAGTGTCATTGCACTTTACTGCATTGACTATCAATGGGGCGCTCACACAGTTTGTCGTTTCATTTTATTCTTAACCTGTCGCTGTCTTGGGGCCCCAGGCCAGCTCGGGGCCCCAAGCAATTGCTTGGTTTGCCTGCCTTGTCGCGACGGGCCTACACACACACACACACACACACACACACACACACACACACACACACACACACACACACACACACACACACACACACACACACACACACACACACACACACACACACACACACACACACACACACACACACACACACACACACACACACACACACACACACACACACACACACACACACACACACAAAGAGAGTTTAAAAAATAACACAACACTGCTACCTTTTAGTGAGGGGAGGGCAGACAGAGAATAAATATTCAGAAGAAATATATTAAATAAAATAAATATATTGATCTGAAAAATAGTATGATTATTTTAAAGCTATTTGGTTACATTTTAATAAAACATTGTTTTAGTATGTTTTTAAACACACACACATACACGTTGTAATACCAGTGTAATACCCATGTCATTATACAAATTTGTGTCCTCATAAATCACATAAACAAGAGAGAGAGAGAGAAACAAGTTTTTTTTTGTCCTGCTTCAAAACTAATACAATGCTGCCATCTTGTGTTCATTGAGGGGAGAGCAGCAGACACAGAAAATATTATTCACAGAAATATTTTAAATAAATAAATATATTCATCTGAAAAATAGTATAGTCATTTTAAATTAATCTAAGTTCAATTGCCAAACATACAATCTTAATTTAATTGAAATCAAAATATGATTTTACAAGATATGAGACAATTTCTGTTCCTCTTTTTTGTCCTTATTTAATCCCTCGCCATGGCAACACCGTTTGAGATATCCAAAATCCGTTCACATTTTAGCATCTTCCGTATCTTTGTTTCATGTTGACCGAGTTTGGTGGAGATTGAATAAATCGCCTACGAGGAGAACGTAAAAACTCAGACCCCGATTTAACCAAAAATTCACCTTAAAACCAAAATATCTGACTTCCTGTTGGTCGGAGCTAATGACTGTAAATTAGAAAGTTGTCCGGCTCGAAGAGAACAATATATGTACCGAGTTTGGTGACTCAAGATAAAACTAACCCCCCCACTTTTGTCAAAAGGTGGCGCTAGAGAGCCCCTCATCCCCGCCCGTTTCTGAGGCTTTGTCCATGTGTACTGACTGACATCTCTGATGTGTGTGTTGAGTTTCAAGCAGTTTCAAGCAATTTCAAGCATGCTAAGAGCCTCAGAACAACACTGCTACCTTTTAGTGAGGGGAGGGCAGACAGAGAAGAAATATTCAGAAGAAATATATTAAATAAAATAAATATATTGATCTGAAAAATAGTATGATTATTTTAAAGCTATTTGGTTACATTTTAATAAAACATTGTTTTAGTATGTTTTTAAACACACACACATACACGTTGTAATACCAGTGTAATACCCATGTCATTATACAAATTTGTGTCCTCATAAATCACAAACAAGAGAGAGAGAGAGAGAGAGAGAGAGAGAAACAAGTTTTTTTTTTATCCTGCTTCAAAACTAATACAATGCTGCCATCTTGTGTTCATTGAGGGGAGAGCAGCAGACACAGAGAATTTCTGTTCCCCTTTTTTGTCCTTATTTAATCCCTTGCCATGGAAACACCGTTTGAGATATCCAATATCCGTTCACATTTTAGCATCTTCAGTATCTTTGTTTCATGTTGACCGAGTTTGGTGGAGATTGAATAAAACGCCTACGAGGAGAACGTAAAAACTCAGACCCCGATTTAACCAAAAATTTACCTTCAAACCAAAATATCTGACTTCCTGTTGGTCGGAGCTAATGACTGTAAATTAGAAAGTTGTCCGGCTCGATGAGGTCAATATATATACTGAGTTTGGTGATTGTAGATGAAACGAAGCCCTTCACTTTTGTCAAAAGGTGGCGCTAGAGAGCCCCTCATCCCCGCCCGTTTCTGAGGCTTTGCCAATGTGTACTGACTGACATCTCTGATGTGTGTGTTGAGTTTCAAGCAGTTTCAAGCAATTTCAAGCATGCTAAGAGCCTCAGAACAGCCAAAAGATTATTAAACTTTGACACGTTGCCATGGCAACAGTATTTGAAATTTCAGGAATCCATTTCATACGTCTCTATCTGTCATGTTTTCACATTATACTGATGAAGTTTGAAATAAATCTGGTGAAAATAAGATGGTGATTCAAAGCATTTTTGAAAGTGACACACTTCCTGCTGCCAGTTGGTGGCGCTATAACTTTGACTCACAAAAGTCATATCCATGTGATCGGCTTCTTATAACAAACACACAGCTGAAGTTTCATCCAAACCAGTCAATGTTTGCACAAGTTATAACACACTTCCTGTTTCCCTTTTCTCGCCATAAATTCGTTGCATCGCCACGGCCAGACTTTTCGAGATATCAAAAATCCGCTCGCAATTTAGCATCCTGGATATGTTCTCCTCATGCTGACCGAGTTTGGCAATGATCGAAACAATGGCCTCGGAGGAGTATATTAAATTCCAGAGCATGCGTTTTCCGAACAACCCATAATAGCTCACTTCCTGTTGGGCTGACACATAACTATGAGCACGAAAGTTGTTCGGCCCGATGAGGTCTATATGTGTACCGAGTTTCATACATGTACGTGCAAGTGTGTTTGATATATGGACCAAGTTTTCAGACCCCACTTTAGGGGGCGCTGTCGAGCCCCCCTGCCACGCCCGGGTACCAGCTTCAGCCCGGCTCTGATGGCCGCGCATTCCGACGCCTGTGCGAAGTTTCAAGAGTTTTCGAGCATGTTAAGTGCCCCAAAAGTACCCGAGAAGTCGAAAAAAAAAAAAAAAAAAAAAAAAAAAAAAACAAAGAATAATCTGAGGAAGAACAATAGGGCTCTGCGCCCTTTCAGGGCTTGGGCCCTAATAATGGGTTTATGTAAAGATTGTTTTAAGTTCACTTAAATTAAAAGTTGTTATTTTTTAAAGCCTAATAAATGTTGAAATTGGGAGCTTTCAGTTTTACTGTAATGTAACGTCATTAATGTTTCATATAGACATTAGTATCAGTGATACTAGCCTTCATTCATAAAAACATTTATTATGAAATGATTACAATATCAAAATATTAAAAACTTGCGATTAATCGTGATTAATTACAGAAAACAATGCGATTAATTAGTACAAATGTTTTAATCGATTCCCAGCACAGCTGTAAATAACGTAATGATGTCAAAATGTTAATACTGTATGTTTTTGTGTCAATGCAAATTTAAGTAAATGTATGTGTGGCTGAAAAAAAGATTTATGTTTAGGATAACATGATCTAACTCTTTACATATGAGCTTATTAAACAATAATAATTTGGTTAATTACAGTGACAACGAATGAAGAACTATAGCCTATTAATATATTAATGTAGAGACTTCAATATATTAATATAAACTAATGGTTTGCAAATGATTCGTAAGCACTTTATTACTGTATAATTATTATAAAGCGTTATCCAGATTTCTATTTCAAATAAATGCTGTTCACTGAGGAAACAATTAGTAGCAACGTTGATAATAATAACCATTGGAAATCAATTATTCATTGATAACTGAGCATCAAATGATATGAGAATGATTTCTGAAGGATCATGTGACACTGAAGACTGGAGTAATGATGCTGAACATTCACTACTGCAAAATTTCATAGGAAATTGCACTAATATTTCCCAGTTTGTACTGTATTTTGCCTGAGCAGAAGAGACGTTTGACCTGTAGTGTATATGTTCAGACTAGGACACGCTCTTCATCTCATCACCTGTACTAAAATAAGACATGAGGAATACGTCTGAACAAAGAACACGCACAGGAAAGCGGTTGTGTTTGCTCTGTTGGCATTAGAGAGAGGGAAGAAGCGGTGTAGATCCCCCTGCCACAGCTATTTATGCAAGGATTACGCTTCCTCAGTGAATGAGACGAGGACGCGGCGGCGCATGTGCTTATTTAATTAGCAGGGCCGGAGGAAGGGGGGTTTGCTGGAATACTGATGGGGAACGGGCTGGGCTCGCGCTGGGCTCGGACGCTCGCATTACCGCTGCAATTAGCACTTAGATTGGAGCTCTAAACCCTCTCATTTGGGAGGTAATTGGAGATCTTGGTGCTACCTGAGACCACCGTGACCGGCTGCCGCTCTCGGCCAATCACGCGCCGGCTGCTGGCGATGCGTGTGGAATGGGAATTTATTTGAATGTTTATGTTGTTAAGAGGCGATTCATCTCCCGTGTGTCACAAAAGTGTATTTTGTTCGCCGGTGTGTAGAAATGCTAGCCAGCCGAACTTAGCCCCGCCCACAACATTTTAACTCGGGGAGTTCGTTCTGGACTTGATCTGTAGAGGAGTAATTATGCCCGAACGGAAACTGTTCGGACCAATCAAATCGTCAGGGTGGGCTTTATGATGATGGACAGATGATCAACAGTAACGTCACCAAAGAGCGCTTGGGTTGAATTTGTTCTAATCGTAAACGGAGAACTTGTTCGTATATGCATTCACCGCACATGAGATAGAAGCATGTTTATACAGATACTTTGCCGTTTTCTTTTTAAATGTATTTTTCTTCTATACTTTTTTTCTTTTAAAATGTTTGAACATTATTGTATTTTATTTTTTTCTTCTCTCATGTTCGAAATAAAGATATCAAATCAAATCAAACCTTTACTACTTCTCTCAGAAATGATGATGGTGTTGGTAAGTACTCCGTGTATCCTTAAATTCTTCTTACAACACCGGCAAAGATCGTTTACACTCATCTTTTTCTTCTAACGTTACTTATTCCAGCGTGCAGCCAAGTTTTTACAACAAAACCCGCCCAATTGCTACTCAAAACTAGCCAAAAACAAGCCCAATAGCTTTCCGGGGTGGTTCTCCGGGGAAAAATGGCATTTGGGGGGTAATATGTGTTATTTTGGCAGGGCTGGCTGATAAAATTCGCATTCCTGGGTCTGTATATCACATAATTGGGGTCGCTTCAACCCGCGGACTTGGCAACACAGTGTGCGTTTGAGTTCTGTTGACATTTGACAACTAACGTTATGCGTCGCTCTGTTGCTCTGATTGGTTGTAGGTCCATCCAATTGACATATCGGTAAGCCCCTCCCCTCGAACGCAGATGAGCCAATAGCAGTTGAGTATCAGTTGCGCTGGGACCGGAACTCGGACATCTTTAGGTTTCAGCGCCAGAGAGAAACATTGGAAAATCCGAAGCTCTCATCGGTTTGATGGTGTTTATGCTACAAAAATGCTAAAACGAGGCACTGTAACACTGAGTCCAGGTGTCCTGAGAGGATTTTCTGTTTGTCAAACTCTCGTTAAGTTACGATTAAAGTCCCTGCTAACATACAAACTGAAATAACTAACTGTTCTCACGTCATGTACACTGTAGGTCAAAAACACGAAGGTCTACATTTCAGTGCCTCTCCATATTAAACTGGTTATATGTAAATTAATTTAATTTTAGATATGTTTAAGGTCTACATTATCTGTCCTACTAAGGAGGACTCATATTTTGATGGGTATTATAGTCTCCGGGTAACGAAAGGAAGAGCTCGCACGCAGTTTATCGGAGTTGTTTTGCAGATGCAAAGTTTACCAGTTATTAACTGCAGCTGTATATGTTTGTTTACTGTTAGTTGTTTGAGTGTTTTTGTGTGATTTGCTGTGTATGTTAATGCTAATGCAACGGAGAGAGAGTCTGTGAATGAGACGTTAATGCGCACTTCTTACGCTTTGTTTGTTCAGCTCTTACGATGATTTTTTGGAGTGAATAACGATGCAATAAACTTGATAAACCATCAGTTAAGTTTGGCCATCATTCGGACGGGATATACGCTACATTCTGTGTCCAAAAACATCTCGGGATAAGGTTTTCACACTGACAGCTGTCATTGTAAGATATAGCAAATCCGTTTGTTTGTCCGAGTTAGCAACAGTAACTAAGGGGGGCGGGGCTTACCGATAGGTCAATTGTCCCTACAAAACACGCCGACTTGGCAACACAGTGCATTTGAGTTCTGTTGACATTTGACAACTAACGTTATGCGTCGCTCTGTTGCTCTGATTGGTTGTAGGTCTATCCAATTGAGGTCTTTCCTGGTTGGGTTGAAACACGCCCCATAATCACAGCCCAACGGAGCAGATCAGACTCATATTGAGTTTGACGACGTCAGGCTGTAGAAATGCAGTAGGTGTCTGCGTAACGGAGAGCTGTGGTGTGTGTGAGATGACCCACCTGAGAGATCTGATTGGGCTGCAGCACCTCCTTCACCATCGACGTGAAGTTGTCCTCTTTCCCGTCGCAGGCGGCGATTAGCTCAGGAAGCCCCTCGATTGGTCCTCGATATCCACCTCTGCCGCTCCACCTCCTGTCGACGAAAGGAAAAGACGATCACGTGACGGCCCTTCAATCACTCTGAGCTCTGTTTCCTGCTGTCCCAGCATGACGGATCCTGCCTGGCCTGATCCCTCTCTTACCATTTTTATTGTGTTTCCACCAAATTACACTCGCCGCGGGACACGGCGCGCTGAAATGTGTTATGGGCGAGAGAAAATCCAAAGGCGGGGATGTTAGTGTGTGCATGTGAGAGGCCGTTCGAGGGCTGATGAGTGATGCTGATGGTGTTTGCGGAGTTAGATAAGAGATTACACACTAAGCCATGTTACACTGGCACAATCAGCGAGCCACAGGTGAGGAGCGCGCGGCCCTTTAACACCGCAGACGGGAAGTGAACACTCGCCGCTCTCTGTGACAACGTGTTAGGATACACTCGGGCGAGCGGAAAACACACGGGTAGAGGAGAGAGTAAAGACTGCTCTGAACTGGTTGCCAGTACAAGGGGAAAATTGCATTATATAGTTCTTAAATCTGGAAGATGTTGGTCATACTACCTCCAGATATATGCACACAGGGCTTGACATGAACACACACCAGTCACTCCTATTAGACACTTGGGTTGCATTTTAGATATAATTAGGGCTGTCAAAAGATTAATCACGATTAATCGCATCCAAAATAAAAGTTTGTGTTTACATAATATATGTGTGTGTACTCTGTTAATTATTATTTATATATAAATACACACACATTCATGTATATATTTAAGACATTTTTTTTATTTTTATATAGAAAACATTTATATTTATATACATTATAGATTATATAAATGTATATACATGCAAATATTTCTTAAATATATACATGAATGTGTGTGTATTTATATATAAATAATAATTAACAGAGTACACACACATATATTATGTAAACACAAACTTTTATTATGGATGCGATTAATCTTTTGACAGCCCTAGATATAATATATACATTTTTCAATTGTAGTCTTTTAATAACCTCATCTTTCCCTCATTTTTTAAAACAATAATTAAAAATTGAGTGCTCATCGGAGTGGTTCAAGACCTTAGGAGCTTTGTCACACTTGAACCACAAATACACACACACAAAATAATAATTGATACATACATAATAATTGAAAAAAGTAACAAATCCTTCCCTCTGGGGTCAATCTGACCCCCGTAGGAATGAATGGAATGAGACTTCAATACACATACCCCCCTAAAAACTGCAAACTAAAAATTCTTTACCAAAAAATTTTTTTCTGACGAGAAACTGACTTTAGGACCCAGCGGAACAGCTCATCCGCTCCATATAGAGCTATAAGGCCATCAAGAGTCGTGAAATATCATTGTATTTCCCACAAGAGGTCGGCAGAGACACCAAAATTGACCCAATGTGAGATATTTTGAGCTGATCTGAGCTGGTTTATGCATGTTTTGAAAGTTTAAGTTTAAATTTAAGGTGAAAGAATGTGAAGAATGTCCTTAAATTATATTATTTATTGACAAAATCTAGTAATTTAAAGGTAAATAAACAATAAAAAAAATGAAATGATATAAGCTTTCTGGACCTTTTAGAATTTTAGGGCTTTTTTAGGAAAGTTTTTTTTACAGAATGCAAGGAGAGGATGAGGGTTAAAACGTCTGAAATAATAAACTAAGTGCAATGTGGTGTTGTCCAAAATATAGATTCTTCAGTAGGCCTACATATCGATACTGAAATAACGATTCCAATACTCATTTTCTGCAGAATAGTAACAGTATATTTGATCCGTGCGTCAGCTCTTAAAGTGACAGCAGCCCAGTGTTCATTTTAACAGCAAATTTTGATTTAGTTTTAGTCATAGTCTTTTGACTAAAATGCCATTTAGTTTTAGTCATATTTTAGTTACCTGAATAGTTTTTAGTTTTAGTCGACTAAATATCATAGGATTTTAATAAAATAAATCTACAGTAGATTAGTCTCCTAAAATCTAGAGTTTAGTTAAATTGAAGCATTTAAGCATTACACAATCGACCCTCACTTGAACTGACATTTTGACATCATTTAGTTTTTTACATTAAAAATACACGAAAGAGCTCAATTCACTTTAATGTTTGTTTTTTAAAAACATCTATCGTTTTTATAACTTTGTATTTCTGTTTTAGTCAGTAGGCCATATCAGGTTAAGCTAAAGCTTCAAATAAGTTTGTTTATTTTTTTAATTTCAGTTAACATTTATTTAATTTCAAGTAATGAAGATTTTTTTTTTAATGGTTTTAGTGAACTATTATAACCCTGATACTTTATTGAATATGTGTCAAATACTGATCTTTCCTCCTGACTATGAATTAAATGGGAATGAAATTGAATATAGTTTATTGTGTAAGCAAAAACGAATACATAATGCGTGACTTTTAATTATAAACAAGCTCGAAACACACATTGACTCTTATTTTGAAATGTCTGCGCCTCTATTGCAGTTGCAGGAGCTCATTCAAGTTCAGGAGATAAAATATGCATTGCTACAACCGTCTAAAACATATATCTATATAAACATCGTAAAGTAAACATTGTCATTATTCATCCGCATTAGTTCATAATCAATTGCCTGGCATAAATGTGTGTTATTGATTGATTGAGCCGCTCTGGAGCTGGATTGGGGATGAGCCGTGTTTTCCAGCGGTTAGATCAGTTCAGATCAAATGAGCTCATCTGTGACACAGATCATCAGTTCTGACTGGATTCTTCCCTGATCCACCCTCACTAACATTCTCCTCTCGTTTTTATTTGTTGACGAAAATCACAGTAGGTTTTTGTCATCGTTTTTGTCATCCAACACTAGTTTTTATTTAGTTATCGTCTCGATAACTTCACCCCCGCACACACATAAACATACAGTCTTTTAACATTAACATCCACATACTGCAATTGCACTGCACTTTACGTCCCTATTGTTACTGCGTAACAACCTGTAATAAACCTTGCACATTATACTTCTTTATATATACATATTATATATTTTATGTTAACCACTTATTTTTAAGTCTACAGTTTATCTCACTTATCATATCCACATATTTTTTATATTTTTATTTTTATCTTATTTCCTATTTTTATCTTTTACTTGATTTATTTATAATTCTACTTATGTTAATACTTTTTATTCTAATTTTATTCTATTTCTATTTAATTTCTTGTAACTGTTATTTGCACTGTCCATGGAGCGGACCTGTTTACATTTCACTGCCAGTTGTATATTGTGTATATAACTGTGTATGTGACAAATAAAACTCTTGAATCTTGAATCTTGAATCGTTTTCGTCAGTGAAAAAATGTCGCTGATGAAAATTATTTATCAACGAAATTAACACTGCAGCAGAATAGCAGAATCGGCGAGAATAGTTTTTGTGCACAAAAAAAAGTGAGTCGAATCAGCGGATCAGCGCCAAATTTCAGCAGTTTGACACGCGATCCGAATCATGAATCGACTCACTGATTCATAACGCTTCGAAGCTTCATGATGCCGTGTTTTGAAATTGTCATCACTATATAAGTCGTTATTTAGGGTTTTTTTGCGCACAAAAACTATTCTCGTTGCTTCATAAAGTTATTGTAGAGCCACTGTAGTGAGATGGACTTTGTAACGACGTCTTTAGTGTCTTTTAAGGGTCTTGAGAGTGTAAAGTGCATTGAGCCAATGGAGGCCTTTCAGAGCATCAGATTTACACTAAAATATCTTCATTTGTGTTCTGAAGATGAACGGAGGTCTGACGGGTGTCCAACGACATGAGGGTAAGTAATTAATGACAGAATTTTCATTTTTGGGTGAACTAATCCTTTAATGTCAAGCCCTGTATGCACACATCAGACTTTAAGCGCTCTCTCCAGGGACTCTGCGAGGCGTATGGTGCTATTCTACAGAAACACGCTCAGCTGAACGGTCACATCACATTCTGTCGGCCCCAGGTGTGTTTTCTGGTTAGACATACAGCAGGTGTCTCCATTTGACTGATGCTGTAGGGATAAGACTGAGCGGCAAACATTACATCTGTGAGGGACAGCCGGACGCTAACAGAGGGACAATAGTGCTGTGGTCACAGCTGTCCTCAGGAGCACCTTTGGGTCAGCCTTGAGCAAACCTCCTGCTAGGTGTGCAGCAGGAATGGACTAGTGCTGGATCACAAGCTCTTTGTGCACTAGAGGCATCAAGCAGTGACATTTTCTATACACACACACACATGTTGGGTTTTCATGTTTTATGGGGACTTTCCATAGGCGTAATGGTTTTTATACTGTATATTCTATCCCCCTACACTGCCCCTGCCCCTAAACCTACCCATCACACACACACACACACACACACACACACACACACACACACACACACACACACACACACACACACACACACACACACACACACACACACACACACACACACACACACACACACACACACACACACACACACACACACACACACACACACACACACACACACACACACACACACACACACAGCCCCTAAACCTACCCATCACACACACACACACACACACACACACACACACTGCCCCTAAACCTACCCATCACACACACACACACACACACACACACACACACACACACACACACACACACACACACACACACACACACACACACACACACACACCACACTGCCCCTAAACCTACCCATCACACACACACACACACACACACACACACACACACACACACACACACACACACACACACACACACACACACACACACACACACACACACACACACACACACACACACACACACACACACACACACACACACACACACACACACACACACACACACACACACACACACACACACACACACACACACACTGCCCCTAAACCTACCCATCACACACACACACACACACACACACACACACACACACACACACACACACACACACACACACACACACTGCCCCTAAACCTACCCATCACACACGCACACGCACACGCACACGCACACGCACACGCACACGCACACGCACACGCACACGCACACACACACACACACACACACACACACACACACACACACACACACACACACACACACACACACACACACACACACCTGCTTTAACGGGAACAAAACACAGATCCTTGAGCACCAGAATGTCATCAATTGCCCAATTTTGATGACATTCATCAATTTAATTTCCATTCACCCTTGCCAAGAAATCCGCATATATAACAATTATAGAAGAAATGGAAGAATATTGTTCAAATCCGTTTTCAATGGATTACAGCATGTCACATCACAGGCTGAAAGCGGCTACATTTTCATGCCAATTGTTTAATATCAGGGGTGTGACGATACACTTAGCTCGCGAGATGAGATGATACACCATACTGAGACAATATTTTTAAGAAACTATATTTAAGAAATCTTCAATGACAAAATATGACTGGAAAAATTAAATGCAAAACTACGCAGGTGCATATTACTTATCATTTAACTAATCCATTTGGGTAATTTAGTAATTGGTCGATTATTTTGGAAATATCAGATTGTATTTTTTGTGGTTATAAAAATAGACCTAAGTGAACAATAGCCTTTAAAATTACTTAAAATATATACACAGTCATGCTCAAAAGTTTACATATACCTTGATTATTAATACTGTGAATCCACGGCTGTGTGTGTGTGTGTCGTTTCCTGATGATCCACGGCTGTGTGTGTGTGTTGTGTATAATTATTATTTATATATAAATACAAACACATTCATGTACATATTTAAGAAATATTTGCATGTATATACTGTATATACATTTATATAATTTATATTATATATAAATATAAATATTTTATATATAAATATAATACATTTTTCTTAAATATATAAATGCTTGTGTGTGTATTTATATATAAATAATAATTATACACAGTACACACACATATATTATGTAAACACAAACTTTTATTTTGGATGCGATTAATCGCGATTCATCTTTTGACAGCCCTTGTTTTAATTTATCGTGAAGCCTTAGAAAACGATCTAATGTGGTAATTAGATTCTCGTGCAATGCGCCACTTCCGTTATTCAATTTATCCCAATATTTAACCGAGGAAATCTTCTTATGAATGTCACTTCAGTTCGATTTTCTGAGTATGAATTATCATATGCAGTAACAGAACAATATAATGCAAGCATTGTAAAAGGTTTTGCCACAAACTCAACTATCGTGAGACAGCACCTCCACAAGAAATATGGTCAGGTTTTAATATCGCGAGATCTCGTCACACCCCTAGTTAATATTGATGTTGGTTCAGCAGTTTTCTGTACACAGTATAGATGACGAACACATGCATATTATCTAACATGTTATGGAATATTAGTGTAGGAGTCGATGTAAAAATGAGTGCTAATGAAATAAGGATGTAACGGACGGCCCTAGTGTGTGACTTTTAGAAGTGTTTGTACCTGAAGACGTAGAGATCCTGCTTTTCAATGTGAGGAAGTGTGAGCAGCGAGGAATCCTGAAGCCATCGGGCCTGAATGAGCATCTGAACAAGGTTGCAAATGCTGAGCGCAGACACGAGCCATCCTTCATTGGCCACCACATCCAGCATAGCCTGCAGAGAACACACTCCATATTCACACATCTAAACTAAACATCGCATGCATGGCAGGCAGTTAAATATGTGAACAGACCCGATCCAAGAAGAAAGAACAGCTGTTTTACAATCATATAGTTTAGACTAGCTTAGAGTACAAACACAACTGAAAGCTCTGTGGCTTTATCTTATATTTATACTCTTAGGTCAAGGGTGTCCAAAGTCCGGCATGAATTTCAAGCGGCACACAGCTTGTCTATTGGCAGATAATAATCCATTGGCAGATAATTTAGTTTGTTTCAAGCAAAAACTCAATTCATTTAGAATTCAATTAATTTAAAAAAATGTCATTTTCCTTAGTAAAAGCATCTTGATTTAAGAATTTTTGGATATTTGGACTGGAAAAAGACCAAGTAAGAAAAGTATTTTTTGTAGTGTGGTTTTACCTGTGGTGATCTAAATAGAGCACTTGTTCAATTTAAATAAGAATAGAGTTCTAACTCAGTAATAATATTTCAATTTCACCCATTAAAACTTTTTGGTTGTTGAAAGTTTTACAGATATTGTTAAATATCTATACATTCCCTGTGTCCTATCTGAAGCTACTCTACTGTCAGCTCAAGCTTTTGTCAAATCTGTCATGTTTCCAAGAAACAAAACTTGTCATTTATATATATATAATAGAAAAGGGACCGGCCCCCAGGTATGTCCACAACATCAAATCTGGCCCCCTTTAAAGAAAGTTTGGACACCCCTGTCTTAGATGAACTACATGATGCTGAAATGGAGTCCAAACTCTCGCTGGGTGAAATTAGAGGATTGAGAATATCACTGAATGCTATTAGCATGTCTTTATTTATATGCCAAGCCTTCTCTGTTTCCTCAGAGCTTCTGTCACTCTCTGTTCCTCCAGCGAAGGTTAAAGTCCACCGAGCTCAGCTGCGCTAACAAACTTAATTAATCAAAAAGTCATTTCCTCTGTAACTATGAGTAAAAAGCACCTGAAGAGCACCGGAAAGCCCTGCAAGTTAATCAAAATGCTAATGCAGTACAAATTAAAGTTGTGATTAACATTTCACAGTAGCTGCTTGAGTAAATCGAGGACAGACACGGGATGATGTGACAACCCTTTCCGGAAGGAGAGACACCGACTGAAGAGATGACAGCGATTCAGACGGCCAAACCAAAGCTTGGCCAATAAATAACAGAACACTGACGCTTGACTAGTTATCCAACTACAGCTGGAACGATTTGATCTACAATCTAAATCTCGATTAATTGAACATTTTACCTCGATTACGATTAATTTGCTCCTCATAGTTCACTGATAAGGTTCACGATTCTCATTTTTACGAACCGATACTGATTCTTAAATCCCAAGAATCGATTAGTCATCCTGTTTTCAGTTGATGAATGAATGGATCATTCTAGCGCATCCATCCAAAACAAAAATCGCAAAAAAACTTTGTGTTTTGTTACTTTTGATATGAGATAAAGCATCAAATTTCAAATGACATCCATTTTATTACTATTTTTACTAGGGCTGTCAAAAGATTAATCGCGATTAATCGCATCCAAAATAAAAGTTTGTGTTTACATAATATATGTGTGTGTACTCTGTTAATTATTATTTATATATAAATACACACACAAGTATGTATATATTTAAGAAAAAAACATTACTTTTATATATAAAACATTTATATTTATATATATTATAGATTATATAAATGTATATACATGCAAATATTTCTTAAATATATATACATGATTGTGTGTGTATTTATATTTAAATAAATAATAATTAACAGAGTACACACACAAACTGTAAACACAAACTTTTATTTTGGATGCGATTAATCGCGATTAATCTTTTGACAGCCCTAGTTATTATTTATTTTGGAGCTGTTTAGAAGCGTCAGCTCACGGGAACTGATCATCTCCTCCGCTTTAATATCAGTTACAGCGCCAAATAAACATGAGTGAACGTCAAGGTATGCTAAAAGATACATTACAACTTTCCAAAATCCGTGTCATGTCTCATGTAATCGCCCAATCCGTGTTTCAACCGCGGAAAGACATCAATAAAACCCTTGTAAACAACGTCACGCAAGGTCATATCTACCTCAGTGTCCATAAACTCATTACTCAGCTATAATGAACCCTAGAGATGAGCATTTGGATAAATGTATGCACCACACTAACTTACATATTCATTATCATTTTTAATGTTCTTCAATATTAATGCATGTTTGAGTAAATCCGTCAAGTTTTTATGATTGCCACCATTTAAATGTTTATATTGGGGTAGAAATATGATAATGTTAGCAGTGTAAATATGTAAAGTTAGTATTATAACTTTATTATTATAAAAAAATGAGTGTAATTTGTTTATGTTAATTTTAACATTCAATATTACATTAATGTAGTACCAACTGACACTGATGTATAGTTTACATGTATCTGATATATATCCACAATAAGCTTGTGAATGGAAATCGAATCGAATTGTGAAATTTGCGTCGATAAAATTACAAAACTGTCAAAACTAAACAGGTATTTGAAATTTGGATGCAAAATTTACAGATAAAAGATTCATTGCTCATGCAATTTACACTACCGTTCAAAAGTTTGTCGTTTATACTTTTTCTTTTTTTTTTTCAATAAATTAATACTTTTATTCAGCAAGGATGCTTTAAAATGCTCCAAAGTGTCAGTAAAGACATTTATAATGTAAAGATTTCAATTTAAAAATGTTCTTTTGAACTTTCTATTCATCAAAGAATCCTGAAAACTAATGTATCATGATTTCCACAGAAATATTGCACTTGTTTTTAACACAGATAATAATCATAAATGTTTCTTGAGCATCAAATCATCACATCAGAATGATTTCTGAAGGGTCATGTGTAGTGTTAGACCGATATATCGGCCGTTATTTGCGATTTTTAAGTGTATCGGCATCGGCCGATGTAAGGCTGCTGCGTTCGCCGATATTTTTTCCCCTGCATTATTTACAGACAGGCGTCCACAGGGCAGCTCTCACCGTCTTCAAACTCTCTTGCTCTCCCTCGCGCATATTAATCAAAATCAATTGAGAATTGACACGATGGTAAAAGGTGGAAAGACTGAAGTTTCACGTGGAGCATTGGGAGATTTTTTCCTGAATTACCGCTGGTGTTTCTCTACAAGAGATTCAGTGAAGTGCACCTACACTCTAGGTGAAAATGGACTAATCCATCAATTGGGTTGTTTTAAGCAAACATTTAACCCAACCGCTGGGTCAAAACAACCCAATTGCTGGGTTAGTCCATATTCAACCCAACTTGGGTTATTTTTAACCCAGCATTTTTTAGAGTGTAACCATTAAATGACTAGGTTGTAAACAGTTTTAAAATGAAGTATAGTACAGTCAGTGTGCACTTTATTATGCTGCTTGCTTGTTGATACTGTGATCAATAGTGTAATTATTTTATTTATGCTTAAATATTTATTTTCAGAATTTATTTTCACCACTGAACTCTTTTTTTTCTTGTTCTACCTCACCTGTTTTTACTATTTTTTAAATATAGTTTTTTTTAGTTCAATAAATGTTCCTTTTTTTAAATTGTAAATTTTAAATTGTTATCATCATGATCATTGTGTCATTTTTATGTTGTAAATTGAGGGCTCAAATATCAGCTCAAGAAAATCGGCAGCCCGTATCGTCATCGGCTAAGGCTGATAAAAAAAATCGGTATCAGCACTAAAAAATCCATATCGGTCGATCCCTAGTCATGTGACAATGAAGACTGGAGTAATGATGATAAATTCAGCTTTGATCACAGGACATTACACTTTACTATATATTCACATAGAAATCAGTTGTTTTAAACATTCACAATATTTTTTATCAAATAAATGCAGCTCTGGTGACGTCATTCAAAAACAATAAATCATCTGAATCATCTGATCAACCCCAAACTTTTGTAATAACTTTTAAATAAGAGAGAGAGAGAGAGAGAGAGAGAGAGAGAGTGTGTGAGAGAGAGAGAGAGAGAGAGAGAGAGAGAGAGAGAGAGAGAGAGAGAGAGAGAGAGAGAGAGAGAGAGAGAGAGAGAGAGAGAGAGAGAGAGAGAGAGAGTAAATAAACATTCAAATGTAATCGGGCTGGCTGGGCATCATGGGAAGGGCTAACTCTCTGACATCCCAGCAGGATGAGCTCAGCTGTGTAAGACACCAACACGGTCACAGCGGGAACCCAGAAAAGTAACCACATCATGTAGAAGCATAGCCAATCACTCCCAGACACACACACACACACACACAGAGCTGGACGGCCAGCGTGGACAATCTGTCCAGTCCCCGGCCAATGGAAATCAAGGGCGCCGTCTCAGGCATGGCCAATTGTGAACAGATTCGAAGGTGTGCCATCAGGCATGAACAATCAACATCAGGTCTGCCTGGCCGGATCAGGCAGCGCAGGCGTTTTTATGGCCGCCCCAGGGGCGAGTGTTTTATGACGCTCCAAACGACCTCACAGTCGAATATCCATAAATCATCTCCACACTTCAGCCACTCGGCCCTCAGTGTGTTGCACTGTGAGTCTGTTTACACACGGCAGAATAACACCACATGGCAGGGCAACATTAGGCTGACGTCTAATAATATTTCACTTTATATGTAGGACATTTGGCCCTCAAAGTATAGGTCAAACCTCAACACACACACACACACACACACACGTCTGGTTCACTCTCTTTGTGGGGACGCTCTATAGACGTAATGGTTTCTATACTGTACAAACTGCATATTCTCTCCCCTTACACTAAACCTACCCATCACACACACTATATTAGTGAGCACATTGCATAGACTTCCATTGATTTTATATCAGATTATTCATATTTTCTAAGGGCTTACACAAGCATCACAGAAACATGTGCACAACATTTAAAAACATGTGTTGGCCTTTCAAACTAGTAAGGACCAGTAAAATGTTGGTTGTTATAATATTTCACTATAAGTAGGACATTTGGCCCTCAAAAACACACACACAATTTTAAATATCAGGACATATGAAATGTCCTCATATTTCATGTTTATGTTATAATACCAGTGTAATACCCGTGTCATTACACACATTTTTGTCCACATAAATCACAAAAACCACGCACGCATGGACACACACACACACACACACACACACACACACACACACACACACACACACACACACACACACACACACACACACACACACACACACACACACACACACACACACACACACACACACACACACACACACACACACACACACACACACACACACACACACACACACACACACACACACACACACACACATATATAAATATATTGTAAAATGTAATTTATTCCTGTGATCAAATCTGAATTCAGCACATAACTCCAGTCTTCAGTGTCACATGATTCTTTGATGAATGGACAGTTCAGAAGAACAGCATTTATTGTAACAAAGTTAAAGTCTTTCCTGATCAATTTATGATGTCATCAGATTTTGGAAATGCTATTGTCAGTCAGCAGTTATTAGTCAATGATGATAACCAAGGGAACCTTTTTAAGACCAATGATATTGCTGTCTCTAGTTCAGCTCATGTCTGTTCAGCGACCCCTAAACACTTTATTATTAAACACACGTTAGACGCTTTATTTCCACTTTTCCAACATTTTCTTCATTTTTATTGAAAATAAATGCCTTTTTGATCTGATATGTGACGGGAAAGGGAGTAGAGCGAGTTCAGCAGAAGGCGGATTTCTCTAGTGAACTCACAGCTGTGGACACTGAATGACTCCTGAGGTAAATGTGATGCTACATGACATTACAAGCTGTTTTATTGACATCTTTCCGCCGTTGAAACACTGATTGAGCGATTACACCACAAGATAAGCTTCAGTAAGTTGTAATGTATCCTCAACATACCTTCAGATGTTCATTCATGTTTATTCTTTAGGAAGAGATGATCGCGTTCACTCACTTGGCGCGCCTTTACAGTGATCAGTCACGGCACATTAAAGAGCGTCAACACGGCATTTATCGTTTGAATTTCATGATAAAATGGACTGAATACTTAATATGTTCGTGTGGGAACTCGGATTGAAGCATGTTCTGCGCTTAAAACAAGCCGACTGTGAACGGTTAAAGATTGCATTCGATCCGTTCTGTACACATGTCCACCTTAACGCAAGTCCTGTACTGAAACGGTTCGGTACGAATACGTGTACCGTTACACCCCTAGTAACTATGTATTTTTAACAATATTACAGTGGTTTAATTTGATTATGTATCATCATAACTCTCTCTCTCTAATCCTTTTAAGAGGGACAAGTAAGACCGTTTTGGAGAGGTATTGGCATGGCTTTGAGTGTTTGCTCAACTTTGTGATGCATGGAACCTCTTTGGTTCTACAGCTCAGTAGGGTTTTCTTTTGGCCTCATACGTCAAGCAAGGACGCTTCATCTGGACTATATGGTTTTCTTCCACACCTTGGATTATTTGGACTGACGATTGGTTATAGTTTGGTACACTGTATGTTGAACTTTTGTGGACTTCCATTGAACTGTCGGGATGGGGTAAGATGCACACTTCTTACCTGACTAGGTGGGAGTTGTGAGAAATGGACTTTAAATGGATATTAAGTGAACTCTACATGTTGTGGTTGGGCTGAGATGTTCTAACAAGATGTGAATTGTGAATTTCCATTTCTTTGAATGTAATGTTTAGTGATATTGTTACTGTTTGGGATGTTTTCTCTTTAAACCTTTAAATATATTCTTCTCTGCTCTGGGATAAACGGATCTCCCTCATTTATATATGTGACAAAATGAGACTGTTACAACATCTTCTGATTGGCTGTGATTATGATTCATGTTTTTGCGTCTCGCAGCCGTGTCTGATATAGACATACATCATTTATACACAGCTAAGAACAAATCTGAGATATCCCAGTCAATTTGTAAAATGTTTTCTGGTGACTTTCACTATAGTAGATTTGAAAGAAACAGTTATACATAAACACACACACACATACATGAAGATAAACACACACCTGGCAGATGCGGATGGCGTTGTCCAGTGCGGTTTTGGTGTCTGTGCCGTAGTCGCTGCAGGGCAGCTGAGCGCGGCTGAAGTGGGCCTGCATCAGCAAGTGTGTTTTAGTGTGTGCGCTGTCATAGGAGTGCGGGTTGACCTGTAGGGGGAGCCGCTGGGCCAGCTCGCTGTTCAGCTGGTCCTCGTTGTGGCGTACGGGGAGCTCGGCGTACTCCTCTGCTTCCTGTAAACACACACAAAGCATCCGCTCAACACCTGCCACCACTCTCTCGCTTCTCAAAGACCCTCGCCAAACCGCTTCCAGAAGATACTCTGATACAGAAAACCAAAAACTGCCATGGACAGATTTCAACTCTTACGATAATTTGAATAAGGCAACTCGGGTCAGTTGATGCGATCAGTGCTGATCAAGTTGATCATTTGCACGTGTTTTTAAAGCTACACTGTGTGATATTTTCCCCCATCTAGTGGTGAAAATGTATATGACCATCCAGTGAATTTTAGTTTCTCTTCCTCTCAATTCCGATTTAGTTTTAACTCCTACGGTGGCCGATTTAGTCCAAGATTAACATGGCTTCCAGTTCGACCTCGTCCACATTGGACACGGTGCCATCGAGTGTTAAAACGCCAAAGGCGAAGCTTGAATTTACGGGTATGTCCCTCTTTGGCTGATGTACTTTCAAGATGGAGGGTCAACATGGCGACCTGCATTCGAAACCCTCACCCGTATGTATTTTCAATGGCATATTATAAACTTACGAGAATACTTTATTACTTGAAAGAAGTAAATATACATTAATAAGCACATATATTTTTGAAAGAACTAAGTGTTTTTAGCTAAGAATAAACTAAAAAAGTTACACAGTGTAGCTTTAAGCCTTGCCAATTTAATATTCAAGCACAAGAAGAAGCGAAAGAGAACTCGATTCAATAGTGTGTGAGGTTTTGTGAGCGCACACATCCACAGAAAGCGTGCAAATGCCGAATTGAGCTCTATCACGTCTTCTTGCGCTTGAACGGACATATTCACACAAAATTATGTCAAAATATACCGGTCTTGGTGAGTATCCTAGTAAACGTTGATTATATTTTAAGTGAACATAAACAGTTGAGAAATAAGTCACGTGTAACAGTATATTGGATCCGTGTGGCTCTTATGCTGCATTCACACCAAAAACGAATAGAGGGTCAAAATCGCGTCTAGTTGGACACTTGAACATTTTGAATCCATTCGTGCGTCCACAGCGAATTGAACGCGTGTATAAACCGAGCGTTTGAAGCGAAATAGACGTGCATTCAAGGTGCTCCAGGAGAAA
This sequence comes from Gobio gobio, assembly GCF_949357685.1. NCBI lineage: Eukaryota > Metazoa > Chordata > Actinopteri > Cypriniformes > Gobionidae > Gobio > Gobio gobio. The sequence goes on along the minus strand of NC_137108.1, from coordinate 5,304,822 downwards.
TATCTCATAAAACACCACTCTGCCTCTTTTCATTTTCATTAAAAATATACAGAAAACATTAATAGCAACACAAATGTGGTCCAGACAACTCCTACATTATCTTCGCTGTATATTTAAATATCCTTAAAAAAATTGCCCTCAGTCAAAACGATTTGGCAGACAACAAATGATAGATTCATGACACCAAAGATCGGCCGTTAGATCTACACAAGATTAATTATATCTCATGTTTAACCACTACAGGACATCAGAGCCAGCGGCAGACGGCAGAATCTTTATAAATAAACCACCGATTTGAGCTTTAAACAACTACATTCTCACCTGAAAAAGTCTTAAAACTACATTTTGTGACACAATAACAGTATTTTAAAATTATGCAGAGTTTCTCATCACGTCACTTTACCATGTGACAGCAGCAGGCAGGCTCCTGATTGGTTAATGCGGCGCGAATAGCCGGCAAAGTTTAGATTTTTCAACTCGGGCGTCAGACGCGAATTCGCTTCAAACGCACAAATGCACAAAAAGCACCAAAAAAAATCACTTGCGTGTATCGCACAAGATGGTTGGAATCACGTCCATCGCGTTGCGCGAAACACATCTATCGCGCCGCAGGTCCTCCAGACGCGCGTCAATGTGTCTTTACATTGACTTAACATTGAAATCACTCGCTCCAGGCGCTCTATTCGTGTTTGGTGTGAACGCAGAATAAAAGTGACAGCAGCCTAATAAACCTGCTGCTGTCTGTGGTTTAATGTTAATCAAAAAGGACAAAAGAACATTTTTAACTTTTGCAACTTTACTAAAGATGAATCTATATTTAATTTATACAGTGCAGTATTATACTATGCAGTGCTATTGTAAATTTGATTATTCATTTTCTCTACCTGAAATGGTCTTAATGTTAGACTTGCCTGAAAAACATGAAAAGCAGTGTTTATTCCTATGTTTGTTCTATTGTATTTGTGCTATTGCACGTAATTTGATTATTGATTACTTGTCTTTAACAATATTTGAAATGTATATGATTTAGGCTAGTATTTTTGGTGTCACAACCTTATTTTTTTAATGTTATGGGTAAAAAAAAATAAAGACCATAACTAGGCCTAATTTATTTATTACTTCTTTGTGTGTGTGTGTGTGTGTGTGTGTGTAGAGGCTAGTAAGAATTTGAACCACTGGTCCAGGCCAGTAGAAAAAACCTTACCCCTGCTGTAAAAGTAACTAACTGAAAAACTAAAAAGTAACCGCTAAAATAAAGCTTGGTCAAACTGTGCACAATTTATCAGTGCATGATATTTTCTGTTATTCATCAAAATGTCCTCACATTCTCTGTCTCTTCATCTTAGGACGATGTAAGCCATCCCTCTTCTTTTCAACCTGTTCTCTCCAGTCATCTGCCAAACACTTCTCACTATCAAATCAACTGCTGATGGAAATCCCTATTTTTCCCAATTAATATCCTGTCTTAAATCAGAAATGTATTGCATTATGGACTGCCACATCTCTAAATGGAGAGGATGTTTGGTGAATCACTGAGACATTTTCTTCTATAGTATCAAAACACAGAAGATAAAGTGAGGGAAGTGATCTGTAAACACATCTACAGCCCGGTTCAGTCTGAACTCTTCATTTACAGAGAAAGAAACACTACAGTCCTTAGAAAAAACTTTCTTTCTTTCCTTCCTTGAAAGTCTTAAAAAAGAAAGTACATTTTAATAACAAAATCAATTAAAAGAGGGCTTAACCTTTATAAAGTATGTTGAATGTCAAACTCAAGAGGTCAAACTAAATATTATATCCTCCTGAGACCCATATATATTTTTTAATTACATTGTTTGGAGTATAAGAAATAATTACATTTATGGTATAATTAATATAATATAATTAATAAAATATAATGTATAATATAATGATGATAAGACAAAAAGACAAATATCTATAACCAAAATCTTATATTTAGTACACCAGTAAATTGTTATGTTCCAGTCAATGTTTTCTATAACTCGTCCTCTGTAAAACAGATAATAATGAGAATAATGTTATTTTTATTAATATTTTGCATTCTGTATGCATACTAATGCCTGCGTTTAATGTAAATCAGGGTTTTCAGGACAGCTCCACCTGAACCAAACTACGCACAAAGATTTCTATAAACTACGGTATGAAATACATTGATTTAATATATTATCATATTTTACACAATGTGTGTGTAAACATGGCCAAAAATAGGTTTTCCCATTATATACAACGCATCTTTTCATTGTCTCTAAATTGCATGTGCTCTTTGGGCAACATGTAATGAAAAAAATGGCGTAGCTATAATAATCAGAGTAATATCGTGGCAACATTTTCATAATATCTCATAGAAATATTGATTTATAATTTCTTTTATATCCCTAAAAGAGTGCTGGTGTATGAAACTGATGCATGTCTCATAAACACAAAGACATGATCTGATTTGAAACCCCACTAAATTTGTCTTGAGATGTTAATTCACAACAAACAATATGAAAATATTATCATAAGAGTGCTGGATTGAGTCATTGAGTGAATGTCAGTCATATTTAAAGACCAAGGGGAGGGGGTTTCATCTCTGAATGTGCTCTTTATTTTAATATGGCCTCAAAGAAATGTGCTAAAATATAATGCCCTCCACAGAGGAAAACTCTATTGATGTGTCAGGACGATATTAATTGTTTTATTGTAGTTATTTTATAAGAACTTTTGTTTTTCAACCCTGTTGCCAAATCTTAAAATCATACTAAATTTTTCACTTTATTGACAGAATTCCTTCTGAAATTGGTCTTATGTCACAAGATTACACATAAAAAATAAAATAAAAAATACATATTGTAAACCACACATTACAGATAACTTTAAACTGCTAGATTAAGCCCTATTCGGACGGTAATTGTTTCTCAGGTGGAAGTCCATAAAAATAAATGTGCAGCCACCTCAGTGATAAAATGTGATTTATTCCCGGTGGAGCAGTGAGTTTTGCGATCGGGAACGCTGCTCACCTGCTCAATAACACGATTGTATGCTAAAATGTCATATGCTTGGTATAATAAGAATAAATGCATATTTATTTTAATAATAGGAAAATAATATCCTAATTATCATTTACTTCTGTTTAAAAATAGGAAGATATACAGACACATAGTTAAAATGGTTTTCTGTCTTGTATTTAATCTCAAAATAAAGGATGTCATTTTATTTCACATGGAAACGAGCGGAGATAAGTGAACACAGCCTCTTATTAATATGAGGTAATCATAAAGCTGTGGTTATTTTAATAATCACTGCTGTAATAACGGCCCATTTCAAATATTTACCTGCTTTTCTTCTTTTTAATTTTTGAGCGGTGATGAAATATATCGCTCTTGTAAATACTCCAACATTTCAGTAATAAAAGTCTAGATCTTTAAAATGCATCCAAATGACAGTGAAGCGCAACCGTACGGTGCTCTGCAGGGGTCAAAAAGGATATAAACAGTGAATTTTGAAGTGATATATTCTTAAACTCAGAGTTGTGGATTCGGACGGCAATTAAATCCCCACACAAGCTTGTGTTTGACTAAAAACAGTAGGTCATTCGGCCGGGGTTTTTACACGGGTGGTGGGAGAAAAACACTGATATTCTGGATTCAGACGGAAATAAAATCACTGACTAGCCCCTGACAATGATGAAAATACCTCATGACCCCACGAGAAACAATAACCATCCGAATAGGGCTCAAGACTACTTTAAAACTCTTATTTAGTTGTTTTTATATACTGAATAATAATTTTTTTAAAAAGGTTAGTTCACCCAAAAAAGAAAATTCTGTCATTAATTACTTAACCTCATGACCGATTTCAAAACAATGTATCATGAAGCTTCGAAGCGTTATGAATCAGCGATTCGAATCATGATTCGGATCGCGTGTCAAACTGCTGAAATCACGTGACTTTGGCGATTCAAACCGCTGAATCGACTCACTGATTCATAACGCTTGAAGCTTCATGAGGCCGTGTTTTGAAATCGTCATCACTATATAAGTCGTTATTTAGGGTTTTTTTGCGCACAAAAACTATTCTCGCCACTTTATAAAGTTATTGTAGAACCACTGTAGTGAGATGGACTTTGTAACGACGTCTTTAGTGCCTTTTAAGGGTCTTGAGAGTGTAAAGTGCATTGAGCCAATGGAGGCCTTTCAGAGCCATCAGATTTACACTAAAATATCTTCATTTGTGTCTGAAGATGAACGGAGGTCTGACGGGTGTCCAACGACATGAGGGGAAGTCATTAATGACAGAATTTTCATTTTTGGGCGAACTAACCCTTTAAATTATACTTTTATTATATTAACACTTCAAAAATGTTCTTCCATACATTCAAGAAAAATATAGATAATTAGTCTTACAATAACGTTTCTAACAGGGTGGAATGGTTAAGCTTGATTGTTTCAGGAAAATGATATGATTTTGTATTATCTGAAAAGAGTCCAAATAAATGTTGTGTGCCACGATTCAACGGAAAGTTAAATTTTTTGTAAAAGGCTGTAAATTCTGCAGTAAGTAGAGCTCAAATCGCAGGACATTCATATTTAAGCATTTTATCTAAAACAACTCACAATGCATCGCAGGAATACGGCCATACTCCACCACCTGAGCTACAGGACACACACACACACACAACGTCTTAATTTAACAGTTTATAGCGTCGTTGTATCGTTTTAATTGCCGGTTACAATGGAGAAGGTCAAGGCCGAGGGGGCTCGTGTGGCTGTGAGGGCGGCTTGACTCGTGTCTCATTATGAGCCGCTCCACGGTAATTACAGCACAATAAGGGTGAACGAGGGGCTGATGGGGGAGGCGTCACGCAGAGGGGCATTTGTTGCTATTGAATGACTGGTTAGAGTGAAAATGGGGGTTCTGCCCACCTCATGTCAGGCTTTTGTTAAGCAACCGGTGCGAGTGTTAGACAGCGAGATGTAATGACCGAGTGGTAAGTGGATAATCAAGCGGGAAACATGTAACTGTGAGGATCAGTGATTTATCCCTGCTGCCTCCGGCGTCATTACCACATTAACATGTGCTCTTTTCCTATTACTGACACACAAACACGCCGACATTAACATTCACAGACATGACTCAAAGCTCCTCTCGTCTCTCAGACCGGCTATATTTTGACCAGTTGAGCAGATGAAGGTCTTTATCATCAGGAAATCTGCCCGTTTGTTTGCCCAGGTCACACTGCGGTCACAGGCTCTGCTTTATTTTTCATTCTTTTAGGATAAATCTCCAGAATGATTGTCTTCATTTTTGCTTGTACGGGTATAACAAAAGAGTCATCTTGCACTAAATTCAACTTTAATAGGACTAACATTTGTATTCATCCTGACTTATTAACAAGCCAATATCTCACAGGCAATAACATCCTTTAGGATTAGCCACAGAGAGCAGAAAGTTATAAAAAGAACATTTATGTTGAATTGGAAGCCATGATTAACAGAAATATATGAATGTTTTATTGTTTTTTTATATTTTATTGCCTTGTTCTTTAATATATATTCTTGTATATTTTATTGTCTATGTAATTTATCGTCTGTTCCCCTTCCACCCCCATCTTTCTCGTGAGGAGATAAAGTAAGATTTTGTTGTCCTGAGTATATATGACACTAAAGGTCTTGAATCTTGAAATGGTTATTGTTGATGCAGATATCAGCAGTCCATTAACGTGCTAGTTAAAATCATTTCAAACACCATCACTATATTTGATATGAATATAAAGTTGCAATGTAGAAACCAGTGTTAATTTTGATTTAGTTTTAGTCATAGTCTTTTGATTAAAATGCCATTTAGTCACATTTTCGTCACCTGTGTCAAATACTGTTCTTAGTCTTTCCTCCTGACTGTGAATTAAATGGGAATGAAATTAAATACAGTTTATTGTGTAACCAAAAACATATTATATATATATAATGAGTGACTTTGAATTATAAACAAGCTGGAAATACACTGGGACTCTTATTTTGAAATGTCCGCGCCTCAATTGCAGTTCAGATGAGGGAGATCAAATATGCATTTCTATAACCGTCTAAAACATATTACTATATAAACATCATAAAGTAAAGATTGTGATTATTCCTCAGCATTAGTTCATAAACATGACCAGTCATAAATGTGTGTAATTGATTGATTTTCCCGTTACAACTCAAATGTGCTCATCTGTGACACAGATCATCAGTTCTGACTGGATTCTTCCCTGATCCACCCTCACTAACATTCTCCTCTCGTTTTTATTTGTTGAAGAAATTGACAGTAGATTTCCTCATAGTTTTTGTCATCCAACACTAGTTTTTATTTAGTTATCGTCTCGTTTGATGAATAATTAACATGACTTTTGGCTGTTTTATGTTTTGAACTTTTAACTTTCAAACATTGTCAATGTTATCAATAACTATTATATAATTGAAATATTATACATAACTGAATACATTATTTAATCGTGTTTATTTAATTAGTCCAAACCCTATTTGCAATCCCAACATCTACAGCAGTGTCCAGAAGTGATGTGCGGAGGGGATATTTGTTTTTAATGACCCTACAAGAGGGATCAAAATATGAGGAAAATATTTTATTTTAAATATGAGGGAAAAACAAAACATTAATCTTGGTTACGGTATTTATCTGACAAAATTAGTAGGCAAAAAACTATAGCCACAGGTTTTATTTTACTATGAAAGCATACAATGACTACAACATAATCAGTTATTAATATTTGGTTGGTTTTCTCTTGTTTTTGCATGTTTTCATCATTTATTTATATGACAGCCTGGGCAAAAATTATGTCGGTACAATTTGGCATGTTTTATTGCGTTATATCTACTCCAAGTACAACTAAAAAACGAAAAATATTGAACACATTTTAATAATATCGGTTTAATAATTAATTAATTTCAGGACATCACTGTACATGATTACACCTCGACAACAGGTCTGAGTGGAAACACATACATATCATATTATATATAATTAACTTAGTATATACATTTAAAAATGTTTTCTTGGTCAAAGCGACTGAATGATGCAACAGGTCACCTTTATGAATGGCAAATGGCTTGAATCTAAATAATGAAGTTAAATGTTTTGTCATTTTTTGTCAAAAGTGCAAAAATAGGTCCAAATAGAAATTATTGATGAGCTTAATATTTGGCGACTATAATAGTCTAAACCTACAGATTGAGTGCATCATTCTCTAGCAATAACAATGAAATAAATATCAAAATTAAATATTTTTTCTGGCTAACAGAATTTCATATTTAGACTACTTTGGTAACTAAAATAAGATTTGTGCCTTTTCTGCTTAGATAAACTTAACGGGACACAGATTTACTCCACGTTTGTGGAGAGTGAAAATCTACGCCTCATCTCAAACGCTTTGGTTATGCGAACATGTTTTAACAATATTCTCTGAGAGTTTCCATCAGTGGCGCGGAGCCTCTAGTGTGAGACAGATGTCATGTCGTGAGGACGTCAGTGGAGTGTGAAAAGCCTTTATGTCTCAATTATGGCTGCGATCAGTGAGAGCGGGGCCAAGAGGGGCGGCACTCTAATGAGGCGAACGTAAAGAGCTGCTAATTTTCACACCAACCCTTCGGGGTGCAATTATGTGTGTGTGTGTGTGTGTGTGTGAGTGCTCAGCTGTATCAAGCCAAACTGGACTCATGGAATAATCATTAACAGTGTCAGGATGTTGGCCGGTGAAGGTGGTGATGCATTGGTGTTTAAAGTGCACTGTCCCTGAATGCATCAATGAGCAGAAGACGAGAGGACAGTCTGGATCCTTTTAAAATGGATGTTTGCTCACCGACAGGACGGCCAGCAGCTCGGGGACGGCCAGCTCGGGCTTCAGCCGCTCTTTGAACATGCGGATGGTCTGGTGTTTCAGGTAATAGTAGGATGCGATGCGGCCGTACGTCAGCGGCTCGATGGTCTGCTCGTCCTGAACAAAACAAGACAGTCACTGATTAACACCACACCGGTCAAGATACGGCCGCACTGAGGCCAGGTCAAAGATGACATTCCTCAGCCGAAAGACCGTTCATGTACATGACTTGTTCATTACGTCTAAAGAGGCAGCATTAAAACACATGAAATAAAACACAATCTACATCTGCAGAGACTCTGTTACTCTCATAATCAATATACATATTTAAACCTCCAATTCTGACGATTTTTGATAAGCAAGGGATTGGTTTCAAGCAAACATGGTTCATGTTCACCGTTATATTCTTATAAACTACCGTTGCAAGAAATACCCCTTGCAGAATCTGTCTGCAAATGTGAATAATTTTAACTAAATAAGAGAGATCTTTTTTATTTAGTGCTGTCCTGAATAAGATATTTTACATAAAAGATGTTTACATATAGTCAACAAGACAAAAAAAAATAGCTGAATTTATTAAAATGACCCGTTCAAAAGTTAATGTACCATTGATTCTTAATACTGTGTGTGGTTCCCTGATGATCCACGGCTGTGTGTGTGTGTGTGTGTGGTTCCCTGATGATCCACGGCTGTGTGTGTGTGTGTGGTTCCCTGATGATCCACGGCTGTGTGTGTGTGTGTGTGTGTGTGTGTGTGTGTGTGGTTCCCTGATGATCCACGGCTGTGTGTGTGTGTGTGTCGTTAACTGGATGATCCACGGCTGTGTGCGTGTTTTGTGATTGTTGTTCTTGAGTCTCTTGTTTGTTCTGAGCAGTTAAACTGCCCTGACATTCTTCAGAAAAATCCTTCAGGTCCTGTAAATTCTTCAGTTTTCCAGTAACTTCTGCATATTTGAACCCTCTCCAGCAGTGACTGTGTGATTCTGAGATCTGAGGACGATTGAGGGACTCAAACACAACTATTGAAAAAGGTTCAAACATTCACTGATGCTCCAGAAGGAAACGTGACACATTGAGGGGGGGAAAACTTTTGAACAGGAAGATGATGTTCACATTTTTCTTAATTTGTCTCCCGGGAAACATGTACGCATCTTCTGTTGCTTCAGAAGGGAAGAACTAAATAAAAAAAAAATTATATTTAAACAAAATAAGGGGAAAAAATGACATCCTGTTCAAAAGTTTTCACCCCCGACTCTTAATGCGTTGTGTGTTGGAGTGTTTCTCACTATAGTCCCAGTTGTAAGGCAGTTTTCTTAACGCAGAATGTGAGCTGCTTACATACATTTATTTTGAAAGTTGCTTATACAAATAATTATGAATTGAAAATAGTGTTGTCACGATACTGGAATATCTAACTTCGATACGATACCTAAAAAAGTATCGATTTTCGATACCACTGGGAAAAATGCTGCATATACTGTCAAATAGATATTTTTAATATACTTGCTTTTATATATACTTTTTTTTCTATTGAAAGTCTAGGCAATTAAACATTTCTTCTAAAGAGATCACTTTATATGATAATGCTTTTAAGCTTTTTCTCATATATAAACATTGATCAATTACCATTACAATTATCTCACAAATATTTGCTAACTAATTGTGTTGCAATAGCTTACATACAGCACAAGGAAGCTTGATTTCAAACTGAATTTAAAAAGACAAGTAAACAGTAATAACATAAGAACAAATAAACAAATTACAAACAATAGCACAAATAAATACAATACAATAAAGATACTGAATAAAAACAAACAAACAAAGTAATCACATTTCAAATAACATTGGATAATATTCATTGTAAAAAATGTAATGCAGATTAATCCATTAAAGTAACACAAGTTAATCAGTCAAGAGCAGTAAGTGATCGTTTGTCTTTTTGTAGTTTGAATAATAAATAACTTCTGTCCCTTTAAGACCTGACGCACGCATGGATCCCAAACACTGTTCCTGTTACACATTCTTCCTGAACTGTTTACGTTAAAACTCACCAAGATGGGCATTGAGACATTTTTGAGTGTATTTGACCCTTAATAAGCTGGAAAAAGGAGCTCAGTTTTGCCCTTGAATTTCAGAGGCGGCTTTATTACAGTGTGTGTGCGCTTCAGATGCGAGCGCAAAATCTGCGGGAAAGAGTAGAATTAACCGCACGTCAAATTTTCGCACGTCAAAAAATAAATTCGACCTCACGTTATGTCAATCACGCTTGCACACTGCCTCCGAAACTTTCGTCCGTCAAAAAAAAATCGGAACAGGTTCGATATTCTGTGTTTTTTGCATCCGTTTTAGCCATCTACAGCTGATGCCCAACCTAAAACTGCTGGCACTGCTGGTGAATGAATCGCCAGTGCTTAGATACCTACAATTATATATACAAATATTATTGTATCAAAAATACTACAATATCACAGCTATAATTATAGCACACCAACTCCCTGTAAACCGCGTGTGTGTGTGTGTGCGCGTACGGATCCTAGACATACTGCCTGTCTCTGTTCAGGATTGGAAATTGGTGGTCTTCTTTTTAATATGTGGCTCCAGTATCGCTAGCAAAGCATCAAACGGAGCCACTGACATTCAACTTTGAATCGGTCTGGATAATCCGCAGCTCCTTGACAAGTAGGTGGAAGACGGCATTTTGTGTTGTTTTGCGTTTTTTTTTCGTAACGCATTCATTAATACGCATCGGACTCAGTGTGCAAGGTCTCTGTGCGTGACAAATTTTTCGGATCACGAATACGAAAAAACGCATGCGAAAATTTCGGACTCAGTGTGCAAAGGCCTTTACTATTTAACTAACAGTTTAAAAGTCATTTAATTCATAAAAATATAGAGATGTCAAAAAACAGTAGGTAATTCATCCGGAGATTTTTACACAGGTGGTGGGAGAAAAAGTGTAAAAAAAACAACAATGGTCACCAACACGAAATTAATTTTGGGATAGGAAATCCTTCGTGGCCCAGGGAAAGAAAGACACATTTATAGGAAAGAGCCTTCACATTTTGGGACGGCCTTCGTCACACCATTGTGGCGCACTGGGCTTTCGAAGGATGCAGCCTCTGAATTGGGACGCACTAATGAATTGTCCATTATGCCTTAAATACTCGCACGGGTTTGGAATTGACCCGATCAATTCTTATGACTACAGATGTGGAAACTCTGACCTGATAACACGATCAAACTAGGAAATAATACTGCAGTTGTAACAGCTGATAATAACAGCAATGAACAAATAAAGGAATAAAGCCTAACTGTGCAGCATGTTGAGATGTAAATGCTACTGTACCTGCTGTATTTCCATGCAGTAGGAGCACTCCAGGTCTCTCAGGCTCCTCTCCACCAGGGTTGAAAGGTATTTGTTAATGGTTTCATGGCTGGTGTTATCCAAGTTATAGTAGCTGAGAACAGAGAGAGAGAGAGAGTCAAGTCAAGATGTATTTCTATAGCACATTTAAAAGCCACAGAGTCGCACCAAAGTGCTGTACAGTAAGACAATGAAATATAGCTGCAAGCAGCCATTATCAGGGCCAAGCGCAAAGAAGAAGACAAGACATGCCAAAAGAGCTGGGAGTGTCAGATCAACTGCAACAATGAGCAATTTTAAGATGATTTTAGGCAAAAAGGCTGAAAAATGCATTGTAGCCAATGGGAATGTCATGTTTTGTTCTATTATTGCACCACCAAGAGGCACAATCCCACCATTTTTTATGTGTCCTCGGAGTGAGCCCATACATGTGTGCGTCCATTTTGGTGAAAATATCTCATTTCGTTTTGGACATTTATATGAAAAAACACGTAAAAAATGACTGACACCTGACTTTGATTGGATTTTACTACCCCTTACTATCAATATTTTGACATTTCGGCATTGTCTTATCGCTATCAACCTATGTTTCAGAACTACTGACGCTGGTTTCGTCTTGATCGGACTAGCGGTTTCGAAGATATCAGCTAACGCTTTTAAGCACTAAATTACCACGCTGCACAAACCATACGTCAAAACCTGGCACGTCTGGTATTGTTGGACTCGGCAAGGATTCAGGAGACAAAAAAAGTTACCACACCCAAAGTTATAAGCATTTGGAAAAAAGAATTATCCACTAGGTGGCGCTGTTTCAAAACTTCTCAGGCTCCTTCAGGGCATGGTGCTGATGACCCATACTGAGTTTCGTAATCGTAAAATTGGATATCAGTCGACTCGGCACAATGTCCCAAATCTAAGGAGACCACTTGTGGTTTTGGACAAACGGTTCAAAAGTTATAAGCAAAAATAGCCATTTTTCGTATCTCTGGACCAGTAGGTGGCGCTGTGCCGAAACGCTGCATGTTGCCTCAAGTCAAGCTTGTGATGGCATGCACAAAGATTGGTTTGAATACTCTAAAGTGTTGCGGAGATATAGCCGTATGTGTATTTTCGCAACCGCTACGTAAAATGTATTTGCGTGTTTAATCGTAAAAAAATTTGACGAATCAACTTGAATTCCATAACTTTTTGTTGGCATTGCAAATCGGACAAGGATGAGTTCACAAAAGCAGGTTTTTGGGAAAATTCGTCGTATGGTTCAGTTGAATCGTCTTGAGCCAAGGAAAAAATAAATGTGTTTCTAGCACTTAGGGTTCAAAAGTTATTAGCATAAATATGAGTGAAACTTTGGACAGGTGGTGGCGCTAGAGGGATTGAGTTAGACACTCCAAATTTGGTGTGTTTACTATTGGTACTGACTTCTATCAGTGTGCCAAATTTCACAACTTTCCCGCAAGCGGTTCTATGGGCTGCCAAAGGCGGAATAATAAGGAATCTAGCGATTTCAATAGGTGCATATACAAAGAAACAATTTTTTATTATTTTTTGTTGCGCCTCTGTTGTATGTTATTTTTTATTTATAGATTGTGTTCAGCACTTTGGTCAACAGTGTTGTTTTTAGGGTGCTTTATAAATAAAGGTGGATTTGATTGGACAATGCAGGATACAAAGTATAAACACATTAAACCCAATACAAAAGTCTAGCAATAGCAATCTAATTGCAGTTAAAAGTGGAAGAAGAAGAAAAACACACTAACATGACACATCTGCAATAATCCGTACAGAAAAAACTGCTTATCTAATAGGATTTAGATTTTATACAGTTCTTTTTAATCAAGAGTATCATTGAAGATTATGAGTATCGTAGAGTATCTTATTTTCTCGTAAAAATATCTAAACATGCTTAAAACAAGATACATAACTTGAGGATTTCATAGGATATTAACTACTGAAGTATACAAGAGCTGCATGAATTATTAAAGTATCTTGGATGAGATTTGAATGATGTTTTAAACAAAAAACAAGTTAAAATACCATCAGACAAAATACACGTGTATTCAAAAGATCCTCTAAACAGCTTTCATTTCTCATGCAGTTTCGCTGATCACTTATTATTTTGAAGGATGCTCAGAAATTTTACTGGAAAACAAGACATGAAGAAAATTATTTTGTTGCAATGCATAAATAAATAATAAAACGGAAATGTTATAAATCTGCACTGTTCACTACAGCTGTGCACTACGGAGGAAAATGTAATGCGCTTGCTCGATAATGCAATCACGACCTAATATTAATATCACAATTTCAATTATTTTCAAGAGAACAGCCAATCTTTTACTAAAGTGACATACTGATCAAAGAATTACCCAGCATTAATAGACATCAAATAACCTAAACATCTGCTTCTCCATAAACTCTACCATAGTATGTATTTATGTAATACATCGTAATGCTGACAGTCACATTGCAATAATTTGAGAAATTCAATGTTGGAGTCATGGAAGGAGAATTTGCAAGGAGAATATTGAGTGACACACTTAAAATACACACCAACAACTAAAGTAATGTTGGCCAATATGGACATGTTCATCAATATGACGTGCAAGTAATGCATATAATACTGAGAGAGATGTGTGCACGAGCCTGCTTTGACAGCACAGGTGGGTGTTTATACAAAAACACAACACCTCCACACAAGCAATGCTTTGCTGCAAAATCATTCCCAGATTTGCTGGAGAGCAGAAATCACTTCCATGCTCAGCAAAGCTCTAAGAGCAACCACATGAGATCCACACACAACTATGCAGTTCATTAACTCTGAGTGACGGCAAACATTTCTCCTGCTGTGTGTGTGTGTGTGTGTGTGTGTGAGTGAGTGAGTGAGTGAAAGAGAAAAAAATAAGTTAATTCTGGTTGTACCGATATATTCAGTAGAAACAGCTCACTTTTTTTCAGCACTCATAATCTGTGTGTGTTAATAATTTGCAAAACACATCACAGGGATATGTAAATAAAGATGTCCATGTGAATAATGATCACACACACACACACACACACACACACACACACACACACACACACACACACACACACACACACACACACACACACACACACACACACACACACACACACACACACACACACACACACACACACACACACACACACACACACACACACACACACACACACACACACACACACACACAAGAAGGATAATTTACAGGGCCGGTTTCAGCTGGTACACGCTGCAAAATGTGAACATCTCCAAGCAGTTTACAGGTGGAGAGAAGTGTCGTGTGTGCGTGTGTGTGTGTGTGTGTGTGTGTGTGTGTGTGTGTGTGTGAATAAGGACATGTCTACAGCTAAAAGGCCACAGGTCTACAGACTCTTAGTGAATTTTTCATAGCATCACATAACTCCACAGGTGTTAGACAAACCTTCGAGAGGGACAGTAGCTGGAGAAGATCAGCCTGTTCAAACAAACCCGTTTCCATAAACTCATCATGAACATTTTACAGCCTCTCTCTGATCATTGCAACCAAACAAGCAGCATTATGTTGCCGCTGTGCCTTTAAGACGGGTGTGTGTGCCGACTGAAGGACATGCAGAGCTGTAGGTGCTACACACCATAGACTTTAATGAGTAGAGCAGATACTGATCCAGATCCACACGTAAATACATGTGAATTCACAGATGTGCTGTAAAACAGGCAGCAACAGCTCCTGACAATTGATTTTCAAAAAAATTGTGTTTGTCATAAAAAACAACAACACACAATTATGCATATTGCAGATGAAATAAAAGTGAGTTTTGGCAAAACTTGCACTAATCACCAGATCAATCGCCTGATTGTTTTAAGTGTTCGAGACTAGACATTAAAAACACTACGGGCTGGATAAAGAAGGTCAAAATTATGCCAAAAAGGAAAAATGAATCAATGAATACAACCACAACAAAAACCACATAATATACTTATTCAGTTATATATACATCGGAAGTAATATCATTTATATAGTTATTTGTTATTAAACAGAGTATATATTAGCAATTATTATCAATTTCTTTAAACTACCATTCAAAAGTTTATTTTTTTATGTTTTTACTGTGTCTTATGCTCATCTTATGCTCAAAGCAAATTTATTTAATAAAAAATACAGTACAAATCACTAATATTGTCAAATATTATAGCAAATTAAAAGCTGTTTTCTATGTGAATATACAGTAAAGTGTAATTTATTCTTGTGAATGTCCAGCATCATTACTCCAGTCTTCAGTGTCACATGATCCTTCAGATATCATTCTGATATGATGATGATTTGATGCTTAACAAACAAAAATTATTATCAATGTCGAAATTAGATTGAATATAGTTTTGTGGAAACTGATACAATTTTCTGGATTCTTCAAAGTAATAAAGTTCAAATTAACAATTTATTGTTCAATTTATACATTATCTATTAAACATGCTTGCAATAAACCTAGCTATTCAATTATCACAGTTCAGCTTTTATAGTTAATTTAGACATTTATAATAATTGAACAATTTGTAGAAAAAATGTGCAAATTTAAAGGGGTACTTCACCGCTGGAAAGATGAATGTGTATTTAAATTGGGTCATTTACAGTATGTAGTAGAAATGTGAAATTATTTTAGAAGTCTTCTAGACTTAGAAAAGACAGAAAATGTATGTTTGGCTCATATGGAGGAACATCATGAAGCTTCGAAGCGTTATGAATCAGCGAGTCGAATCATGATTTGGATAACGCGTGTCAAACCGACAAACTGCTGAAATCACGTAACTTTGGTGATCCAAACTGCTGAATCGACTCGCTGATTCATAACGCTTCGAAGCTTCATGATGCTGTGTTTTGAAATCGTCATCACTATATAAGTCGTTATTTAGGGTTTTTTTGCGCACAAAAACTATTCTCGCCGATTCATAAAGTTATTGTAGAGCCACTGTAGTGAGATGGACTTTGTAATGACGTCTTTAGTGCCTTTTAAGGGTCTTGAGAGTGTAAAGTGCATTGAGCCAATGGAGGCCTTTCAGAGCCATCAGATTTACACTAAAATATCTTCATTTGTGTCTGAAGATGAACGGAGGTCTGACGGGTGTCCAACGACATGAGGGTAAGTCATTAATGACAGAATTTTCATTTTTGGGTGAACTAACCCTTTAATTTAGACATTTATAATAATTTCAGATTTGTTCAATCATTGAAAAATGTGCAAATTTAAAGGGGTACTTCAGCGCTAGAAAGATGAATGTGTATTTTAATTGGGTCATTTACAGTATGTAGTAGAAATGTGAAATTATTTTAGAAGTTGTTGCCTTCTAGACTGAGAAAAGACAGAAAATGTATGTTTGGCTCATGTGGATGAAAGACAACAACTCCCAGAATGCACTTGCTTCGCTGCCCTAAAAGGCCACACCCAAGCCACGCCTACCGGTTACATCACTTGCCCACCGCGGCTCCGCCCCACCGTCATTTAGATTTTAATAGTAATAAAATCCTTTAGTTCAGTTAGAGAACAGACACTGCAATTATAAACTGAACGTGTGCTCAATACAGCGAGAGCCGAACGAGAGTCTCAGCACAAACACAGCAGGTCAGATCTCCTTCATCAGAGAGTGAGGAGCTGACACACCACATGATCGCACGAGATTTGGGTTCAAAGTGAAATGCGCCTATTTAAGTGAGTTTGTCTTTGTGCCGTTTTGTTGTTGTGTTTTCATGAACCCACAATTCAAGCAACCCGCCCCCGAATTGGTGCCAATTCAAAGCAAAACTAAATGAGCACGGCCGCCCGGCATTCATTCACAGCCTCACAGTCATTCACGGTGTGTGTCTGGCACGCTTTCAGTTCATGCGTATGGAAGATTAGCTTTCATAGGAATTCATTGAGAACACTCGCTTAGCTCCGACCGCTCCGTTATGAATGTCCGAGCGGGTTGAAAACATGCAGAACAGCTCCTTCAACTGGCTGTAGTCTCTAGCCTCTGGCCGAAAAAGCCTCAGATGACGCAAAATGATGATATTTGCGTCATTGGAGGATTTTTTCTAGACATAAAAGACATAAATCTCTCGTCTCAGGGGGACATGAACGGAAGAAGCACGGTCATTCGAATATACTACCGAGCTTCTACTGATAAAAAGCTTAATGCTAAATCGCTGAAGTTACCCTTTAACCCTTAAATGCATACCATTCACTACCCTCCTCCTCATTTATTTTTTAAAGTTAGACATTAACCTTCTTAGTATTCCTCAATCAATCCATTTTAAACAATATAACAAGAAAAAAATAATAACATTATAATTGAATGCCTGTTTTTTCCACTAGTTTTTTGTCAAAAATGTATAGGGTTGCTAACGACCCGAGGTGTGTACACTCAAAAAAAAAGAAGGTTCTATATGGCACCAAAAATAGTTCTTGGCTCGTAATCATAGGGCAACCTTTTTTAGTACTATATAGCACCATTTTTGGTGCTTCAGTGGTTCTTCAGCGGTTCTTCAGAGGTTCTTCAGCGGTTCTTCAGTGGTTCTTCAGCGGTTCTTCAGCGGTTCTTCAGAGGTTCTTCACCGGTTCTTTGACTAAGGTGCTATATAGCACCTCTGAAGAACCGCTGAAGAACCACTGAAGCACCAAAATTGGTGCTATATAGCACTAAAAAAGGTTCCCTTATGATTACGAGACTTTTTTTTTAGAGTGTAAGATTGTACGCATTTTTTTATCTGCACAATAATAAATAAATCTATAATGACTAAATGAGTGCAATTCACCTTTATTCCACAAGGTGGCAATGTCTAATACACAATGATGAAGTGACGTTTCACTCATATTTACCTCAGACAGAAAACGAAACAATAATATATATATATATATATATATATATATATATATATATATAATCTGCAAAACTTGAAATGGCTCAGCGATTTACTGAACGCAATCAAATATTAGTGTCACTGTCACTTGATGATGGATCTGGTGAAGGAAGCTGTCATTGATCAAAATATTTATTTTGAAGACATTGAAAATGAGTTTTGAGGATATGCGTGAGATGGCGAATATGATCCAGATGCAGAATGTACTGGGAAATGAGCTCTGACGAGGACAGTGGTGATGGTATAAAACATCTGCTCAAACTGAACCCTTCCAAGCTCCAAACGGTAACGAAATAGGTTTTATTTTAATTGTTACTCAGGAGTTTTATATATTATCGCGACAGGTATAGAGCTATCCATGTTAGATATAGATCCGGGTCGCTAAAGACTCGAATATGTAAGAATGTTGGGCAAACCAGTCATGCATTGAAGGGTTAAGATGCAAAAGCAGTACCCAGTGTACGTTTACACTTTAAGATACTAATGTGCATCATATATAGGTATGTAAAGAACAAAAACATTTAAAGTAAATCAAACTCTTTAAATCCACAAGATCAAGACTCTTTATACTGTGGATGTCAGTGCTACATGATGAGTGTTATGGCAGGATAATAAAGGCTAAGCTGCATCAGCTGTGTCTGCAGTGATGGCTGCAGTGAACACCTCTACGGCTAATGAATCCACAGCCGTTAGCGTTAGCATGGCTCCTGTGTGTCTGTGAGGCTGATGTGAGGTGTTTATGAGGCCTGTGGGGCTCCTGTCCGCTGATGGAGCTGCTCGGCTCCAGTCAATCACGGCTGATGTTAAGGGGACTGCGCCACAGGACCACTGAGATAGATGGAGATGTGCCAAATGGAGCTATTATTAATGTGCAACCTTACTGGAAACAAGTTGTTGTGCTGTTTTTAAATTACATTAAAAAAGAAAAGCCGTGGCGACATGCTAAAATGCCCTCCGAGGACATCAACCCTCACACATATTATTATTCTAAGCTAGTCACGCAGTATCTGAACAGGAACTAAATATACTCAAACACAGTGACATCACACGGTTTAAAGAAACTGTAGTTGTGTCCCAAATGACGCACTTTACACCATGTACTTACGCATTGTGTACTCAACCGCATAGTGTAGGAATTAGTGGACAAAATGGTCATTTTGTCATTTTATATCAGAGTCTGAGAGTCCCTCCCTCTCCGCTACGTAATTAAAGCTGCAACAGTTGTGAGTGTCCAACATGCCACACTTAATTTTTCCGGTTAATTAAAGGGTTAGTTCACCCAAAAATGAAAATTCTGTCATTAATGACTTACCCTCATATCGTTCGACACCCGTCAGACCTCCGTTCATCTTCAGACACAAATGAAGATATTTGAGTTGAAATCTGATGGCTCTGAAAGGCCTCCATTGGCTCAACTTTACACTCTCAAGACACTTAAAAGGCACTAAAGACGTCGTTACAAAGTCCATCTCACTACAGTGGTTCTACAATAACTTTATGAATTGGCGACAATAGTTTTTGTGCGCAAAAAAACCCTAAATAACGACTTATATAGTGATGACGATTTCAAAACACGGCCTCATGAAGCTTCGAAGCGTTATGAATCAGTGAGTCGATTCAGCAGTTTGGATCGCCAAGTTTCAGCAGTTTGGCGGTTCGACACGCGATCCGAATCATGATTCGACTCACTGATTCATAACGGTTCGAAGCTTCATGATGCCGTGTTTTGAAATCGTCATCACTATGTAAGTCGTTATTTAGGGGTTTTTTTGCGCCCAAAAACTATTCTCGTCACTCCAATTTTTCCGGTTAATTAAGTGCATCATCCGGGTATTTAAAGTGTACTTTTCTATTTGGAATATCCAGTGTGTATACACTACTCGCACTATTTATACTACAGTATAATACACTCACCTAAAGGATTATTAGGAACACCTGTTCAATTTCTCATTAATGCAATTATCTAATCAACCAATCACATGGCAGTTGCTGCAATGCATTTAGGGGTGTGGTCCTGGTCAAGACAATCTCCTGAACTCCAAACTGAATGTCAGAATGGGAAAGAAAGGTGATTTAAGCAATTTTGAGCGTGGCATGGTTGTTGGTGCCAGTCTGAGTATTTCACAATCTGCTCAGTTACTGGGATTTTCACGCACAAACATTTCTAGGGTTTACAAAGAATGGTGTGAAAAGGGAAAAACATCCAGTATGCGGCAGTCCTGTGGGAGAAAATGCCTTGTTGACGCTAGAGGTCAGAGGAGAATGGGCCGACTGATTCAAGCTGATAGAAGAGCAACTTTGACTGAAATAACCATTCGTTACAACCGAGGTCTGCAGCAAAGCATTTGTGAAGCTACAACACACACAACCTTGAGGCGGATGGGCTACAACAGCAGAAGACCCCACCGGGTACCACAGATCTCCACTACAAATAGGAAAAAGAGGCTACAATTTGCACCAGCTCACCAAAATTGGACAGTTGAAGACTGGAAAAATGTTGCCTGGTCTGATGAGTCTCGATTTCTGTTGAGACATTCAGATGGTAGAGTCAGAATTTGGCGTAAACAGAATGAGAACATGGATCCATCATGCCTTGTTACCACTGTGCAGGCTGGTGGTGGTGGTGTAATGGTGTGGGGGATGTTTTCTTGGCACACTTTAGGCCCCTTAGTTCCAATTGGGCATTGTTTAAATGCCACGGTCTACCTGAGCATTGTTTCTGACCATGTCCATCCCTTTATGACCACCATGTCCCCATCCTCTGATGGCTACTTCCAGCAGGATAATGCTCCGTCACAAAGCTCCAATCATTTCAAATTGGTTTCTTGAACATGACAATGAGTTCACTGGACTAAAATGGCCCCCACAGTCACCAGATCTCAACCCAATAGAGCATCTTTGGGATGTGGTGGAACGGGAGCTTCGTGCCCTGGATGTGCATCCCACAAATCTCCATCAACTGCAAGATGCTCTCCTATCAATATGGGCCAACATTTCTAAAGAATGCTTTCAGCACCTTGTTGAATCAATGCCACGTAGAATTAAGGCAGTTCTGAAGGCGAAAGGGGGTCAAACACAGTATTAGTGCGTGTTCCTAATAATCCTTTAGGTGAGTGTAGTGCACAAAAACGTGAATTGGGATGCACAGGAACCAAAACTATCATGATAAAGTTCTAAAAAAGACCAATTGACCGTTCGCAAAGCCCCGCCCCCTTTAGTTACTGTTGCTATGTCCGACAAGCCTTGGCGTTCTCACACCACACACACGTTCTCACGTAGAGAAAACACATCACGGAGCAAAGACGACACTGACAACGCACCGACACACAGGACAGAGCAAGTTACTTTTGATATGATACAAAGTCTCAACTTTAAAATGTTATTTTTTTAAAGAAATTTAAACAACAAATACCGTTTTGTGGCTCTTTAATGTGCCGTGATCGCTGTAGCGCCTCAGTTAAAGCTGATTCCTTCTAGTTCATTGATAAGCATCAAATTAACATGAATGAACACTAAAAGAAATGTTGTTTCAACTGCGGAGAGACATCAGTACACACTGTTTTTCAAGTTCAAGTTCACCGATGTTAATCTACTAACTCTCCTGACTGCTTTGTCGGACAAACGACAGATTTGGCAATGTGATTGGTCAGATCTCCTGTCAATCAAACTCGCGGCGAAGGGTGAATTGTGTGCGTTCCTCATTTGGCAGGCCATCTGAACCAAACAAACGGACCGAAACCGGTGAAAAGATGGGTCTCTGTCTGCTTCCAAACAAACTCTGGTGCGATGAAATATGAAAGCACCACGGACCAAAGACATGTAAACGGAATGATGTCTCTTCACAGTCTCTTCGTTTGTGTGTGTGAAGTTCCTGCTGCTGTTTTGATTCCTTTAAACATTTTATCCTCACTACTAAATATTATCCGCTCAACTGTTAGTGGTGTTATAACAAAGTGGAAGCAATTTGGAACAACAGCAACTCAGCCACGAAGTGATAGGCCACGTAAAATCACAGAGCGGGGTCAGCACATGCTGAGGGTCACAGAGCGGGGTCAGCGCATGCTGAGGGTCACAGAAGTGGCCAACTTTCTGCAGAGTCAAGAGCTCTAGACCTCCAAACTTCTGTGGCCTTCAGATGAGCTCAAGAACAGTGTGTAGAGCTTCAGGGAATGGGTTTCCATGGCCGAGCTGCTCATCCAAGCCTCATATCAAGTGCAATGCAAAGCATGGGATGCAGTGGGGTAAAGCGCGCCACCACTGGACTCTAGAGCTCGTGTTCTCTGGAGTGACCAATCACGCTTCTCTGTCTGACAATCTCATGGACGAGTCTGGGTTTGGCGGTTGCCAGGAGGACGGGACTTGCCTGACTGCATTGTGCCAAGTGTAAAGTTTGGTGGAGGGGGGATTATGGTGTGGGGGTTGTTTTTCAGGGGTTGGGCTTTGCCCCTTAGTTCCAGTGAAAGGAGCTCTTAATGCTTCACCAAGACATTTTGGACAATTTCATGCTCAATTTGTGGGAACTGTTTAGAGACGGCCCCTTCCTGTCCCAACATGACCAGTGCACAAAGTGTCGGTTAATAAAGACATGAATGAGCGATTTTGGTGTGGAGGAACTTGACTGGCCTGCACAGAGTCCTGACCTCAACCCGATTGAACACCTTTGGGATGAATTAGAGCGGAGACTGAGAGCCAGGCCTTCTCGTCCAACATCAGAGCCTGACCTCACAAATGAGCTTCTAGAAGAATCCCCATAAACACACTCCTAAACCTTGTGGAAAGCTTTTCCAGAAGAGCAGAAGCTGCAAAGGGTGGGCCGACTCCATATTAAACCCTATGGATTAAGAATGAGATGGCATTAAAGTTCATGTGCATGTAAAGGCAGGCGTCCCAAAACTTATAGTGTATATTTAGACATTCTAAAATACTACTTTTTGACAAGGTTTAGATAGTTTTGTTAGATAAGTAATAGGTTTCGCATTATGATTACAATCAAACATTGACATTTTGTTAGAAGGGGAACACATGGAAATAATTTTTGTTACTCAGTTTTTGATTGATAATTAAAAAAATCTAACAAAATAAGGAATAGATAGCGATAATTCAAAACACTTTACACAAACATTCTGAAATTAAAATGTAATTTTTGTCTGTGCATTCTGCATTGGGGTTGATTTGTTGATTTTATTTCACGCATTTGCAGGATCTTGCTAGTCACCTATTCTTTGCTATGTGGTTTTGCTTTGCATCATGACTGATTTGTAGTTTGTACCACCAAAAGATTCTCTGAGTTGTGATATTTTTCCTTATTTCCCATTAATTTCCTACGTCGGTCATTTTTGACCACGAAGGTACCAAGTGTTACTGTTTTATTTTTCGACCCTTTAACATATCCGAGTCATGTCCATGATTTGTTTGTGTATTCACATAGCTAATGTGACAAGTCAGCAAGTGTCATCCCATTCCAATGAAGCAAAACATTAAAAAACGTAATTTTTTTGGTCAATTCTGAGTGAAGAGGCCCAGAAGATTAAACCGCCCTGTGATGATGGAATCACAGCCATTAGCATAAAACTACATCAACTTCTGCTCAGTATTTAGTAACAAGGTGAAAAAAACTCAGACTAAGATTAGAAGTGGACATGGGAAAATAACATGAGAAGTGTAGGCCTATAAAGAGTTTCCTTGCCGCAGTTATTACAGTAGCTGAGTCGTCGGTGTGTGTGTGTGTGTGTGTGTGTGTGGGGTGTTTGCTGTAAGGAAGAGGGCACAGACAGGTCTTTATGTTTAATGTGGCCTGACAAGCGTGCAAATGTCAGTGGAATGTTCTGGAATCATCTTCTTCTATTCATCGCAGATGTCTGTGCTGCCCTATATGACCCTGTGAGGCTGGTGTGTGTGCGTGTGTGTGTGTGTGTGTGATCTCTCAGCCCTTGTTTTGTGATGGAGGTGTAAACTGTCAGGGCTGGACTGCGGCCACTGTGTCCAGAGATGACGTTGCCATGGAAACACAGTAAGTAATGAGCCCTGTGAAAGCGGCTGAAGATGTTTTTCTGTCTTTTGCTGTGAAACAGCTTGGATTTCCCACTAGGCCAATTATCAAAACATGTGATCGTTCTAATTTTCCTTTGTTTATTTGAATTATTGAGCCAGACTATTTTCTGTTTGTTTATTTGAAGAGCCATATAATGCAACCTCTAGATATCAAAACACATAATGTGTGTGTGTGTGGTAATGGGACGTATATGCCGACATTTCAATGAAAAGTTCACTGAAACGTCTTTGTCTGTGTGTAAACATCCAATCTTACTTGCTCTTGGAATTGAATTGCAACTTACTAGATGGCCGATATCATGCAGATAAACACAAAAGAACACTTTAACAAAGACAAATGAGATTGCTGTGGTTAAACAACACTTTAAAATATGGTTCAATTCACTAACAACAGTTCATGCATACGGTTTCATGAACTAACAAAGAACGATTTCTTGCAGTATTTTGAATCTAGGATCATGTTTGTCATTCACACCTAGCCATCCTAGGTGTGTGTGACATTCTTCTTTCAGACGAACACAATCAGAGTTATATTAAAAAAGTCCTGGCTAATTCAAGCTTTATAATGGCAGTGAATGTTGCTTCGTTTTTGAAGTCCATTAAAGTGCATCCATTCATCATAAAAGTGCATCCATCCATCATAAAAGTGCATCTAACCATCATAAAAGTGCATCCATCCATCATAAAAGTGCATCCATCCATCATAAAAGTGCATCTAACCATCATAAAAGTGCATCTATCCATCACAAAAGTGCATCCATCCATCATAAAAGTGCATCCATCCATCATAAAAGTGTATCTATCCATCATAAAAGTGCATCCATCCATCATAAAAGTGCATCTAACCATCATAAAAGTGCATCTATCCATCATAAAAGTGCATCTATCCATCATAAAAGTGCATCTATCCATCATAAAAGTGCATCTATCCATCATAAAAGTGCATCCAACCATCATAAAAGTGCATCTATCCATCATAAAAGTGCATCCATCCATCATAAAAGTGCATCTATCCATCATAAAAGTGCATCTATCCATCATAAAAGTGCATCTATCCATCATAAAAGTGCATCTGTCCATCATAAAAGTGCATCTATCCATCATAAAAGTGCATCCGTCCATCATAAAAGTGCATCTAACTTGTCTAAGGGTGTGTGAAAGGGCCCTGAGTCTTTCAGCCGTAAGCCGTCCCTGATGAGACTCATAAGCGGTGGCGATGCACACTCAGTACCTGGGGTTCATGACCAGCCTGCGGAAGAAGTATGTCCAGGTGATGTAGTCCATGGCGTCCTGCTTTGAGGTGACCGTTCCTGCTGCGATTTCTGCGTTCAGGTGGTCGGAGAGCACGCTCAGAAGACTGAAGAAACACAGGAAAGACGCCATCAGCACTAACACCCAACAGTGTTGCTTTATTTATTATACAAATTATCTCAATTTCAACTGTTATGTTATTAGTATATCAGTATTAGTATTTTATAATATTGGTATATTAGTATATGACTTGTGTATCTCGACTATGTAAATTTTTTTGTGACTATAATCTATTTTTTTCATTTTATCTCATAATTTTGACTTCTCATAATGATGGAGTATAAGACTTATGTAAATAGTTTTTGTCATAATTATGACTTATGTCAATTTCTTTAGCATGATATTATATATGACTTAGTATCAACTTTTCATGCCGTTCTCACATGGTGGACCAGTTTACTAGCGATAGCAACAACTTGTGTTTTTGTCTCATTGATTTGCATGTGATTCCTTTAAACAGGGTTTAATAATGAGATCATTTAACATGTATCATTCTAACACCAGCAGTTGATGTGTTGCTTCACACACACCTGGACTCCACAGGGAAGGGCTCGTACAGGAACTTCTTATAGAAGTCCTTCTTGATGTCATGCACGAGGATAACAGCCTTGCCCTGGTCATCGAACTGCGGCCGTCCTGCTCGACCCATCATCTGAAGAACATCTGGAATGGAAATGATAGAGATCAATGACATTGGACGGTCTGGGGAAACACACACACATGTAAAAACAGATGTTACCTGTTATGGGGTAATCCACGTAGCGGTGGGTCTTTCCGTCATAGTATTCTGTGCCCTTCACCACCACCAGGTGGGCAGGGAAGTTGACGCCCCATGCCAGTGTGCTCGTGGCTATTAACACCTGAGACAGAAGCCGAGGAAAGGCATAGGGTGAAGTCTTACTGCAGCAAATCAGAGCACTACAGATGCTGTTTTTCTCTTGTATAAGCCATGTGTTTTTGGGGAGAGCTGAAAATGTCCGCCTTATATTAGCACAGGAACGACAGATTGCCATTGAGAGCTGGTGATGAAGTGTGAGCACTTGCGATCAGATTTCGTGACCACAAATACAGTAAAAAAAAAAATTAAGGACAGTACGATTTTTGTATTTTTGAAAGAAATTAATCATTTACTTCAGCAAGGGTGCATTAAATTAATCAGAAGAAATGCAAAGTATTATGATGTTAGAAAAACGCCCATCTTTAATATTTTTCGAAGACTTTTGTAGTCCGAGCTGAAGGAAACGCATGCATGTTTTATGTAATATGACTGCTGGATAAGACTTCTTATATTTCTGGTTTTATGTGTTTGAAATCTGTTTATGTGAAACGTTTGGTCTGCTGGCATTGTGGCCAGGACTCCATGATCGAAGAGATGTACATCTAAATGGGATTATTCCTGGTAAAATAAAGAAGTGACACTAAAGACTTATGTTTTTAAAGGAACACGCCACTTTTCTTGAAAATAGGCTCATTTTGCAGCACCTCTAGAGTTGAGTTTTACCGTTTTTGAATCCGTTCAGCCGATCTCCGGGTCTGGCCGTAGCACTTTTAGCATAGATCATTGAATCTGATTAGACCGTTAGCATCTCGCTCAAAAATGACCAAAGAGTTTCAATATTTTTCCTATTTAAAACTCGACTCTTCTGTAGTAAGATCGTCACAACTTTTCATTTTCCGTCAGTCTTAGAACACGATGTAACTACAGAAGTTGAGTTTTAAATTGGAAAAATACCAAAAATCTTTGGTCATTTTTGAGCGAGATGCTAACGGTCTAATCAGATTCACTGATCTATGCTAAGCTATGCTAAAAGTGCTACCGCTAGACCCGGAGATCGGCTGAACGGATCCAAAAATGGTAAAACTCAACTGTTTAACTCTAGAGGAGACAGGGAAAAAAAGTGCCGTGTTCCTTTAAAATCCTATTTAAGACATTTTAAGATTGGAGCAAAGAAAAATTAATAATGCATACAGAACAAACCCACACAATTTAACAATAAATCATCTTAAATTGATATTCCACTGAAATGCGAAATAGCATCACTGCAAGTTTTAAATTCTCAATAAATGCTTTATTCAATATATACATATGCATTGAAGTGTGTTTATGTACTAATATATCAATGCAAATGAATGTTGCTTATTTGATAATGTGTTTAAATAAGCCATGTGTGCCTATACTAGTCAAATCTATATATTGAATCAATGTGTAAAATGATGTAAATATTCTTTCCTTCCTCATCACCTTTTGACGTTTAAAGGTCCCATGGCATGGCATTTTTCTATCATTTTATAATGTTTCCTGAGGTGAACTTATATTGTTAGTATGATTTTTACATCAAAAAAAGTCATAATTTAGAAATAAAAGGCATTTTTTCTATACTGATATTAGCCCTCTGGCTAGGGCTAGGCTAGGGGAACACATATTAATGTTAAAAAACCTCATAAAATGAGATTTTCATGCCGGGGGACCTTTAATAATCACACCATTGCGATTACGGTTATTTCTGTTATTCCGTCCCCAAATTTAAAACCTCTGATAATTAAGATTTATTATAGGTTTTAAGATATTTAAGTCATTTGACATTTCACGATTTTTAAGCACCAACAATACAAAAGCTTTCTATTTTAAAATAATTGCTGTTCTTTTGAACTTAATGTTAATGAAAGAATCCTGAAAATAAAAAAAATTGTGCAGCACAACTGTTTTCAGCATTTATAATAATCATAAATGTTTCTTGAACATCAAATCCTCCAATGAAAATGATTTCTGAAGGATCATGTGACACTGAAGACTGGAGTAATGATGATAACTTCAGCTTTGATCACAGGAATACATTACATTTTACTATATATATTCACATATAAATCAGCTCTTTTACATTGTAATAATATTTCACAATATGACAGATTTTTCTGTATTTTTGATCAAATAAATGCAGCCTTGGTGAGCATTAGAGACTGAAATATCTGTGGAATGTCTTTATTAACTGAACTTCAGATGTGTTTCACATGCTAAACTGTTCCGCACCGCTGCCATATTGATGTGTGAAATATCACATTTGCATTATATCAACATAACCATTAATGTTTTTACAGCCATAAGCCCATGAGAACCGCAAGCTGCACTAAGAACGACGTTTTATTTGGATTCGCTCCAATAAATCAATTCATCACTCATAAATCAGTACATTAATGACTCCGCTCACAGGTATTTACCCTAACCCAGTTCCTACATTCGATTTATTCCAAACCCGCGTGGAAAAGGTTCATCTGTTGGTGAAACTCACCTGGATCTTACAGTTGACGAAGAGCTCTTCCACCGTCTTCCTGTCCCGCTCGTGAAGCCCAGCGTGATGCATCCCGATCCCAAACGCCAGGGTCAGCTTCAGGTTTGACTCTCTCGTAGTGGCAATGATATCGGTCATCTAACAACACACACACACACACACACACACACACATATATCAGAAACCCTTGTGGCACTACCTATGAACCCTATGAAAATAGCTCCTCTAGAGTTAAACTGTTGAGTTTTACCGTTTTTGAACCCATTCAGCCGATCTGGCCGTAGCACTTTTAGCATAGCTTAGCATAGATCATTGAATCTGATTAGAGCATCTCGCTCAAAAATTACCAAAGAGTTTAGTTATTTTTCCAATTTAAAACTCGACTCTTCTGTAGTTACATCGTCACAACTTTTCACTTTCCGTCAGTCTTAGTACACGATGTAACTACAGAAGAGTCGAGTTTTAAATAGAAAAAATATCGAAACTCTTTGGTCATTTTTGAGCGAGATGCTAACGGTCTAATCAGATTCACTGATCTATGCTAAGCTATGCTAAAAGTGCTACCGCTAGACCCGGAGATCGGCTGAACGGATCCAAAAACGGTAAAACTCAACGGTTTAACTGTAGGGGAGACAGGGAAAAAAAGTGCCGTGTTCCTTTAAAATCATATTTAAGACATTTTAAGATTGGAGCAAAGGAAAATTAATAATGCATACAGAAAAAAACCACACAATTTAACAATAAATCATCTTAAATTTATATTCCACTGAAATGCGAAATAGCATCACTGCAAGTTTTAAATTCTCAATAAATGCTTTATTCAATATATACATATGCATTGAAATGTGTTTATGTACTAATATATCAATGCAAATGAATGTTGCTTATTTGATAATGTGTGCCATGTACACACACACACACACACACACACACACACACACACACACACACACACACACACACACACACACACACACACACACACACACACACACACACACACACACACACACACACACACACACACACACACACACACACACACACACACACACACACACACACACACACACACACACACACACACACACACACACACACACACACACAGGTTTGTTTTTGTGAAATGTGAGGACATTCCATAGGCGTAATGGTTTTTATACCGTACAAACCGTATTTTCTATCCCCTTACACTGCCCCTGCCCCTAAACCTACCCATCACACACACACACACTGCCCCTGCCCCTAAACCTACCCATCACACACACACACACACACACACACACTGCCCCTGCACCTACCCATCACACACACACACACACACACACACACTGCCCCTGTCCCTAAACCTAGCCCTCACAGGAGACTGTGCAGTTCACTTTCTGTGAAAAAAAACTTGTTCTGTGTGATTTATAAGCATTTTGAAAAGTGAGGACATGGGGAACGTCCTCATATTTCACCCTCTTTTTGTAATACCCATGTCATTATACACATTTGTTTCCTTATATTTCACAAAAACATGCTCTCACACACACACACACACACACACACACACACACACACACACACACACACACACACACACACACACACACACACACACACACACACACACACACACACACACACACACACACACACACACACACACACACACACACACACACACACACACACACACACACACACACCATGCACTTTATTCATAAAAAGAGAGAGATGGAGATGTTAGGACAGGGAGCAGTGGAAACAAATGTAGGGAAGTTGGGAAGTGTGAGATGGACGGCTAGCAGCAGCCGGCTGTCAGTCACACAGCGGGACTCTGGCCGCTACACGCTTCAGTGCAGTCTCACAGCGGGACGCCCCGTATATCACTGAACACACAGCCAGGATGCTGGAGCTATCAGCACATGAACCGCACAGGCCAGGATCAGGACATCTACAGATGAAAATCATGCTTTATTTACCCACCATCAACACTGTTCCAAAGCTCTTTTATCAAAAGAACACAAAAAGAAATTTTTTCAAAGAATCTTAACTAAGCTCTTTACACACACATGCATTCACACTCATGTTTACTATCTTCATGTTGACGTTATGTTTTTATACTGTAAAAAACGTATATTCTTATATATATATATATTAGGGCTATCAAAAGATTAATCGCGATTAATCGCATCCAAAATAAAAGTTTGTGTTTACATAATATATGTGTGTGTACTCTGTTAATTATTATTTATATATAAAAACACACACAAGTATGTATATATTTAAGAAAAAAATATTATTTTTATATATAAAACATTTATATTTATATATATTATAGATTATATAAATGTATATACATGCAAATATTTCTTAAATATATACATGCTTGTGTGTGTTTTTATATATAAATAATAATTAACAGAGTACACACACATATATTATGTAGACACAAACTTTTATTTTGGATGCGATTAATCGCGATTAATCTTTTGACAGCCCTAATATATATATATAAGAATTAGGGCTGTCAAAATAACAGTCCAGGGCTCGACATTAACGCTTGTCTGTTTGTCCGTTCATTTCGATTAATTAATCTGAGGAAAAACAACGCGTCAAAAAAAATAACGCAGATGAATTCATTTTGTATTGGACTTTGACCCTGAGCTGTAAAATGAAGGAGGGAGACGAGAACGCGCTGCCTGGATCATTGATTGGAACATTAACATTTACGTTTGTCCGGGACATGTGGATTTTTTGAAGGGGCAAGTGAAAAATCATCAGAAACTTTTCATGTGAGCACAGAATTGTACACAGTTACGATTTCCAGTTTATGCATAACCTATTTTATTTGTGCATCACTGTCATTTTACTATGAAGAAAACGAGAGTATGGATGCACATGAATGAATAAGGATCTATTTGCTATTGCTTTCGTTAGGGCAGTATAGGCTACCTCTAATATCACAGCCTCATGTCTTTTTTAAAGGGGTGGTTGATTATGATTTGACTTTTTTTACTTTAGTGAGTGTGTATTGTCGCTGTTTGAGCATAAACAACATCTGCAAAGTTATGACGCTCAAAGTTCAAAGCAAAGGGAGATATTTTCTTCTACAGAAATGGCTTTTTAAGGACTACAACAAACGGCTGGTAGAGACTACAACAAGCTTCCTCCCGGGAAATTTACTAACCCTTCACTAACCCTGAAATGTACATAAGCCCCGCCCCAGAGAACACGTGAGGCCATGTTGAGAAGAGGAAGAGCTGTTGTAGTCTAGCACATTTCTCCATCATTGTCCGACTCCGGTTTGAACATAAAAGCCTGAACAGTTTCAGACACTTTCAGCTGCTAGCATGAGCTCTTGAAGCTCCGCCTTCTTTTTATAAGGGGGCCGGGAGCAGAAGCTCATTTGCATTTAAAGGGACACACAAAAACAGTTTTTGCTCACTCTCAAAAAGTAACAAATTTAACATGCTATTAAAAATGATCTGTGGGGTATTTTGAGCTAAAACTTCACACACACTCTGGGGACATCAGGGACATAATAGGACCCCTTTAAAACATTGTCTGTGACGGCTGTGAAATGGGCTAATGGTGCAATACTGCTGTGTGCATTCATTGGGCTGATGAAAAGTGCTCAAATTTTAAATTTCGCTAGAGCAGTTCGTCTAGTAAGAGGGTGAATCCAGCTTTATTCTTTGTCATTTAAAGTGTGAGCCTCCCTTCATATCTAAAGTCCTCAAGTCTCTATGGTTCTGCTCGCAATAAGCGCTGTTAGATTTGAATGAATATGCATTTCTCCGCCACCTGTAAGGATGCGTTAAATCAGACAAAAGATTTTGAGCTTGTGAAATATGATATTTTAGTACATTTTACTGTTCCAATAACTTTTATATGGGACAATATAAATATACTGCCCTAACAAAATTCACATTTTTATAATTTTTTACTGTACCAATGTTTTTTCATGAACCACAATGCACAACATCCAATGCAAACTGAGCCCCATTTCACAGTGCGGTTTCTCTTTTGCGGAGTTAAATTCGTTAAATACATAAGGTCTTGAAATATGACGCACTGCCCTAATCAAAGCCACATTATGAGCACTTATTACTGTATCAGCCCTTTATTATGGACCCTTGAATTTGGCAATTAGGACAATGCACACAGTCGTATTGCAGCATCAGCACATTCACGGCAGAGAATGCTTTAAAAGTGGACATAAGACCGTGAAATTTGAGGTACACTGCCATAGCGGAAGCAAAATTTAGAGCAAATAGACCTTTATTAATTCATGCAAATCGTATTCTCGTTTCTTTCATAGTAAAATGGCAGTGACGCACAAAGGAAATATGTTATAGACCGTATACATCAAATGGAAATTGTAACATTCCTGTGTGCACGCAATAGTTTCTCGTGAACAGTGTTAATTTCGTTGACAAATAATTTGTCATAATTTTAGTCAACGACCTTTTTTCACTGACGAAAACGAGACGATAACTAAATAAAAACTAGTGTTGGATGACAAAAACTGTGAGGAAAATCAACTGTGATTTTCGTCAACAAATAAAAACGAGAGGAGAATGTTAGTGAGGGTGGATTAGGGAAGAATCCAGTCAGAACTGATGATCTGTGTCACAGATGAGCTCATTTGATCTGAACTGATCTAACCGCTGGAAAACACGGCTCATCCCCAATCCAGCTCCAGAGCGGCTCAATCAATCAATAACACACATTTATGCCAGGCAAGTGTTTATGAACTAATGCGGATGAATAATGACAATGTTTACTTTACAATGTTTATATAGTAATATGTTTTAGACGGTTGTAGCAACGCATATTTTATCTCCTGAACTTGAATGAGCTCCTACAACTGTAATAGAGGCGCAGACATTTCAAAATAAGAGTCAATGTGTGTTTCGAGCTTGTTTATAATTAAAAGTCACGCATTATATATTCGTTTTTGGTTACACAATAAACTATATTTCATTTAATTCCCATTTAATTCATAGTCAGGAGGAAAGATCAGTATTTGACACATATTCAATAAAGTATCAGGTTATAATAGTTCACTGAAACCATAAAAAAAACTTCATTACTTGAAATTAAATAAATGTTAACTGAATTTTTAAAAAACAAACTTATTTGAAGCTTTAGCTTAACCTGATATGGCCTACTGACTAAAACAGAAATACAAAGTTATAAAAACTATATAGAAGTCTCTTTCGTGTTTCATGTCAAAAACAAAATGATGTCAAAATGTCAGTTCAAGTGACCGTCGGTTATGTGAAGCTTAAATGCTTAATGAATTACAATTGAACTAAACTCATTAGATTTTAGGAGACTAAACCTACTGTAGATTTAGTCGACTAAAACTAAAAACAATTCAGGTGACTAAAATATGACTAAAACTAAATAAAAATTTTCTGTCAAAATTAACACTGCTCGTGAACACGCACAAGTCTGTACATTTTTGGATTTTTGCAAAGGTCCCTTTAGGGGCTCCATAAATAAGTAGAGTGCAATGTAGAATACTTCGTAAAAGAAAAAAAACGAGCTTTTTTTGCAGAAAAATGTGACTTTTTCTCCATTGACTTCAGTGGTGATGTTCTGTTCTGCATTATAAGTGAGCAACTGGACAGGCAGATTTAGACCAGCTCCTGCGTTCTGTCTGCTGTGCATTCACTGAAACAATGCATTGTTTTATATGATTATGATTTGAAAACCCATTGTGACTGCACCATTCCATGAGGGATTTCTCTGAGAGGAGAACACAAAAACTGCTGTGTTTATATTTATTAATGATAAGTGACCTGCAGTCCGAATGGAACCAATCTGAGGTCATAATCGGCCAACGGTGACCTCTGCACAGTTTGCTGACATGAGACTGAAGATGTATTTCCGCTCTCTGTAACGTTTGAGTGTGTGTGTATCATGCGTACACCATTAAAGAAATTATCACCTCCGTAAGGCTGCAATTTTTATGTGATTACGTTGTGATTGGGATGAGAAAACCATTCCTTTTTTTCCCTGACTCGCTCTCTAATCGAGTGCTTTGAAAATATTAGCACACATCTGCGACGGCGA
The DNA here is from genome assembly GCF_949357685.1 of Gobio gobio. NCBI lineage: Eukaryota > Metazoa > Chordata > Actinopteri > Cypriniformes > Gobionidae > Gobio > Gobio gobio. Next base: position 5,269,972 of record NC_137108.1, on the reverse strand, counting down.
GCAGAAAAAGCTGTTTGTTCACATCTTGAAATGATCTGAAGGCATGCAGTGGAACGGAAAGAGGAATTTAATGAGAGATGACACAGGCTTTTGCAGCAGAAGCTGCGCTGAGCCGTACTGTAATCACCGTTAAACAGATACTGAGCCGCTTGAGACGAGGGAACACACGACAGGAGAGAAAGTAACAGCAGTAGCGAGGCAAAGGGGCTGCAAATTGCAAACAAGATTGTGAATTCACCATTGTGAATAACCTTCGCCATCTATGAGAAACATCTGCGTGCCTGAACGATGCAGCTTTTCTATTCAAATGGTGTGGCAGTCATTGTTTGAAGCTAGCTCTTCTCAAGTTATTTTTGATTTTATTACTAAAGGGGTCATGAATTGAGAAATCTCCTTTTGACACATAAGAGGTCATCATACTATAAGAATATCCTGTAAGATTCAGAACTTCATTGTTAGTCCAAAAACCTTTATTGAAACCAAGCCATTTCATTATTGCAACTTTGGCCCCGCCCACTGGTGTGTTAGTGAGATGACGAGGATATTTAAGTTATCTTATACTACGGGGCTGATGAATGCTTGTATCTGATTGGTTGACGAATGTTCTAAGGTGTGCAATTATTTTCAGGGAAACGCATGGCGAAAATAGTTCCCGGCAGGTTTTTGACCGCATTACAGTTCCATATCACTCCGCCAAAAGATTTAAGTTGTTGTCTATACAGGTGACAACAGCAAAATAACCAAACCCCACAGCAACACTGACCAAGCAAATCATCATAGTAAACAATAGGATAAATAGGATACAAATGATTTCCATGTTTTTGCTACAAAATGATGTTTAACTATGTATTTTTATGATGTTTTACCTGACAAATATTTTTAAAGTAAACCTGACTCTCCATTTTCTTCCACCCCAGATAGGGCATTTCATCTTTATTTTTTATTTATTTTCATTCCTATTATAACTTTTTTAATTCACTTACGAATATTTTAATTTAATTTCTGTGTAAAGCACTTTAAATTGCCACTGTGTATGAAATGTGCTATACAAATAAACTTGCCTTGGCTATTTATTTATTATGAAAAAGCACATACTCTCTTTCTCCCGCTCTCTCACCCACTCAAACACACACACACACACTCTTGCAGAAATGTGTTGTCAGCACTGCGCTGACAATTTTATCAGTAAAATAGTTTAACAACTTGACATTTGTCACTAGAGAGCTAACAACAGCGCTGTCCTTGAAGCAGTTAAACTTACAGCTTTAAGTAGAGACGCTGCTGTCGAACACTGTTGAGACCGACTCAGGTAACACACACACCCTTAATCTCTCTCTCTCTAATAACTGCATCAATAACTGCATTAGTCTGATATCAGTGGGTCAAGCCTCCGTTACTCAGGGTTTCTGCAGGTTTCACCAAGTCAAATGTAAGACTTTTTGAGACCTTTTTAAGACCATTATGAATGAAATTTAAGACCTATAAAAGGAAATGCAGTCACAAATTTACTTGCAAAGTAAATTAATTTATTCAAATTGAACAATTCCTCATAACTCAATTCCACCAGGATTTTGCAACTTTTTTTGTGATATTTGAGATCAAACTGACTTGAATGATTTTGTGGTGGTAATTTCCAGACATTTGCATTTTTTTCATAATTAGGACACCACATTTACCATATTCTGTAAGATGCACAACAGCCACACATGACAAAATAATAAAAAACTAAATCTTGTTTATTTTGGTTTACAAATAATGCAGGATCTAAAAAAATGCATGTTGATTTTTCATTATATTTAGTAATCGCAGAAACACGAAAAACTGGAGGACTATAAGCTGAAGAATAAAATCAGTTCTATGTGTCTGTGGTACAATCAGAGAGAGACTCCAATAACACCAAAGCTGATTGGCTGCAATATAAGCTGCATGTTGGTCTCATTTGTAGTCGTATTACAACAAATTATATTTGGACTAATTAAACATTCTAAAGTGTTGCAGGATTTCAATGAGCATTAGATGTAGCGTTACATGGACAGAGGAAAATTAAGACCTGTTTAAAATGATTTAAGACCTAGAACAGAACACTTTAGCGAATTTAAGACTTTTTAAGGCCTACAATTTTGATTTTGAAATTCTAGACTTTTTTTAGACTTTTTAAGACCCCGCGGAAACCCTGGTTACTGGCTCTAAAAAGATGTTTTGGAATTAGCAGCAGAGGATTGGGATGAGATGTGTAATAATTGAGTCCGCTTTACGTCGTGGCCGCATTACCACCTCAGGTGTGGATTATTTTTCTAATAATTCAACGGCCCGGAGTCAATTATTCCCTACATATACACTGCACATTTACATTGCGTGTTACTTAGTTACTTTTTATGGAAAGTAATGTTGCTACTTTTTGCATTATGCTGAGTTTTCTTGCGTGATTTTTATTACAAATTCTATTCTTTATTTTGCACCTGTAAAGTCCCTTTCACAACAAAAACAATGGGCCCTATTTCACCGATCTGAGCACATGGTCTGAAGTGTGTGGCGCAGATGCTCTTAGGGCGAGTCCGAATCCACTTTTGCTAGTTTGACGACGGAAAAAATGGTCGGCGTGCCGGGCGCAGGCGTTCTCATCTCCCATTCCCTTTAAAAGCCAGTTGTGCTCACACCATGGCGGATTCACATGGAGGAAAGACTGAACGCTTCTCCAGAGAGGAATCCTTTTATTTTTAATATTTAAATGAGTGTGTGTGTGTGTGTGTGTGTGTGTGCTGCACCTCCCTGTGTGTGTAATAATCAGAGTGTACGCTCGTTGTGCACCGCCTATAGGCTCATATTAGCAGAGGTGGACAAAGTACACAACTCCATTACTCGAGTGAAAGTAAAAGTACTACTGGTCAAATATTACTCCGTTACAAGTGAAAGTTGTTAGAAACTATTTTTACTTAAGTAAAAGTACAGAAGTACTCGCTTTTAAAAGTACTTAAGTATCAGAAGTAAATTTCCTTTTTTTTGTCAATGCATTATTTTTAGGGCTGGGCAAATTAACGCGTTAACGCGGGCGATTCATTTTTTCAGCTTAACACAATTAAAATATTTAACGCAAATAACGCAGCGTCCGTTTTTATATCCATTTTTGCTTAGCGTTACATGATCATCACGCTCTTATTCATGTAAATGCTTCCAAGCGTGACAAGACACAAGCGAACGCGCTGTATGCCAATGTCCTGTGTGTGTGTGTGTGTGTGTGTGTGTGTCCTGTGTGGATGCGTCTCATGTCAGCTAATCAAGGGACACACACACACACACTCGACGCATAGATAGACTCGCGTCAGTTTCCTGCTCACATCGAGTTCTCTTTTGCTCTTGAACAAACAATAACACAGAGGATTTTGAGTATTCTCATATTAGGAGTCTTAAATTAGTTAAATAACGTCTTAAATGAACTTATAGAGTTGTGAGGAAATGAGATGCGCGAGACAGCGCGTGAGACCCGCGGCCGCTCTTAAAGTGACAGTAGCACTGATAATGATGTCATTAATGTTCATCAAAGAACAACAGGAACAGAGAAAATTTTAGCTTTAATGATGATTCATCTATATTTAATTTATTATTTATGCAGTTAAGAAAGATAACTATTACATTTCTGTATATGTATAAAAGGGAAGGCCATGGGTAAATATAACATTTATTATTTTGGGTTTATGTAAAGATTGTTTTAAGTTCACTTAAATTAAAAGTTTTTTTTTTAAAGCCTAATAAATGTTGAAATTGGGAGCTTTCAGTTATACTGTAATGTAACGTCATTAATGTTTCATAGACACTTTAGTATCAGTGATACTGGCCTTCATTCATAAAAACATGACAATACAACACATATTTAAAATATGCTGTCTTTAAATTGTTGAGTAACTGAATTATTACAATATCAAAATATTAAAAACTTGCGATTAATTACAGAAAAAAGAGCGATTAATTAGTTAATTTTTTTTAATCGATGCCCAGCACTAATTATTTTATTATTGTTGCATTGTTGTATAAATGCACGGTGGTTTAAGCCCTTCAGTGATGCTCCATCCGACATGCTAGCATACGACCACCTTGAACTAATTTAAATACTTAAAAGTTACAAAGCTCTTTACAAAGCTGCTGTCACTTTAAGGCAGAATGCACAAATCCTACACACTGATACACATCCGATATTCCCCCAACTGTTTACGTTCACTTAAGACATAATCAACTTTGTTTACGTGAATACTTTCCAAAATGAAAATGTTTACATTTTGTGTGTATTGGTCTGTTTAAGTGCGGAAAAAACACAAAAGAAAGCTCTATTCAGTTCTCGTGCTCTGGCATCTCAGAGGCACAAAAAACAGACTAAACTGAGCTCCTTCATCAGGCTTTTTCAGATTCATCCATATGTCTGCGCTTCTCTTTCTCCCAGACATTTACATTTTGCAAAAAAAAAAAAAAAACTGAAGAAGAAAAAAAAATTCCTCCACTGACTTGCAAAGCTGCTACAGAAACAACTTTTGACTTCGAGGACCTTGATAGAAATGTAGTGGAGTAAAAAGTGCGATATTTGTCTTTCAAATGTAGTGAAGTTAAGTTAAATTAAAAGTTTCCCTAAAAAACAATACTTCAGTAAAGTACAGATACTGAAAAAGTGTACTTAAGTGCAGTACTTAAGTAAATGTACTTCGTTACTGTCCACCTCTGCATATTACTAACACACCCTTTAAATAACACACATATACTGCGCTGTTGACTTTAGAGCAGGTTTGTGTTGGTCAATGGCGCAGTCGTTTTCAGTTCCTCAAAATAGCAACACGCCAACAATGCTCCTGATCACACCTGGTGTTCAGACCAGACGCCCATGGGTCAACAGATGTGCACACCCAGATGTGCATTAGATATTTAAACAACGTGGAGCTGGACGTGAAAATGATAACTGCGTCGGGCTCAAACTATAAAAAACACTGCCGTCGCATTGCATGAGTGTATGATAGGGCGCAACATGTGAGAGCAAAACTACTCCTACAAAGATCTTGCATGCTCACACTCTACAACTACAATATCCATTTCCTGTTCACACACCACACACACAACACCTGTACCCCCTACTCCCATCCCGATTTCTCTCAACATGAGGACAGGACAGGATCAGTCAATCCATGGGAAAAACTTACATGCGCCATTAGTTGGAAAAAGTAACCTAGTTCATTTTTTTGTCAAAAAGAATTGCATTCATTTAGCCATTACTTGAAAAAGCAATGTGATTAAGTAAAACCACTGACCTCTCTCTCATCCTGGTGGAGCCACTGTTTGGGGTCATCCTCTGTAGCCAGAAATGCAATGAGGTCGAGAGCCGTGAGCCGTGTCTGCCGGCGGGAGGACACAAATATGAGCACCGGCTTGGCTGGAGAATGTGTGCGAATGGCTGCAAGATAGTGGGAAGAGAGAGTCTAAATATGAATTTATCCATCAAAATGCATAAGAAACTAACAAAATACTAAATAAATAAAAGATAAAGAAAGATGAAAACAAAAAAAGGGACTTTATTATAGCAATTACAATAATTGGGCAATAACTAGCCTAGCCTTAACCCTTAGATAAGAACGCTAGTAGTACAGGTAAGTGCACATACTGTAAAATAAAGTGCAACACAGAGTTTGGTAAAAGTACAAAGAATAATTCGCAATTGGTCTCAGATGCTTTTAGGAAAGTCAGTGCATTTTAGGGGTGTAATGTACACAAAAATGACTAAATGATTTTTGCCTCTGTCGCCTTTGGCTTTTTTTTTTTTTTTGGCTTGCTCAGTGGGGGACACTAAATATTAAACTATATTACTGATCAGCTCATTTCAATTATCATAAAGTCATTATTAAGAGATAAAATGTTGAAAATACGATTTTAAAAGTCCTCATTATTAGATAAAAAGTCAAAAATATGACATGCTAAGTCATTGCGAGATGAACAGTTGAAATTAGGACTTTACAAAATTCTGAGATAAATGGATTTAAAGTCAAAATTATGAAAAAATAAATAAATAAAAAATTCAAAATTATGATTCTGATTATGAGATAAAAAGCTGAAATTAGATTTTAAGAAGTCTAAATTATGACCAAAACAAACACTTAGACATTTAAGAGATAAAATCATGCTTATTTATTTTACATTTTTAAATGAGATTTTTGATTCACACTTATAATAATAATATTTACATTATTGTTTTCATTTTATGCAATATATTTTTACATGTGTTTTTATATTTTGAAATCAGTTTTTACAACAGAAATGAAAACTTTAGCTTTTCATCTAAAACTAAATGAATTTCCTCTCATCAGTGTGAAGCTGCTTTGAAGCATCTGTGTGTGAAAAGAGCTAGAGAAATAAAGCTGACTTGACTTCAAAAATATTAAACAATGGTTATCTCTAAAACTGTTTGCCAGGATTGTGTTTCAATAGCATATTTCAAATCAGCAATAAAATGTGACTACAATATCATACTTTTTAATGTTTTGCTGAAGTGTTTTTTCTTGAATTGCTAATGCGACCTTTGACACCACAAACTGAACTAAATGAAGCATTGCTTGGTCATTGGTTGAGCTAAATTGGTATCATCTAATTGTGTTCTTAAATCTAACAGCTGATTGGCTGATTGTAATCATTACATCCCTTTCTATCAAAGTTTTCTGAAAATATCAGGGTGAATTTGTTCTGACACAGTTTAACTTCTCATTTTTTATTACCATTGTCAGGTAGAAAATAATCAAAGATATTTGAAATAGAACGAAATCATCTGCTTTACTGTTAGACCAAGATATTTGAAATTGTCTCAACCCCCTCCCCCCTTAAATTTGGGATTTCTAAGGACAAAAGAATGGCTGAATACTTTTCACACCTTTGGTACGATGGGAGCAGTTTCGTCTGATTGGTTACTTTCAAACGTCTCACGGTTTGGTCTGATTGGTCAGTTTTAAAAGAGTCATATTTGAGTTTGGTGACATCAGGGAGGAGAATAAAAGAGGATTTCATCTGTAGTTCGGCCTCTTTTGGATTCTCTGCTTACTCTAGAAATCTCTCTCTCTCTCTCTCTCTCTCTCTCTCTCTCTCTCTCTCTCTCTCTCTCTCTCTCTCTCTCTCTCTCTCTCTCTCTATCTCTCTCTCTCTATCTCTCTCTCTCTCTCTCTCTCTCTCTATCCCACAGGTAACATTCTAGGCATAGGCCTACTGAGTATAATTAAGGGTTTAAGTTTACATTTATTTGAAACTATTTTAAGTGTAACCATAATTAGAATTTGTGTTTCCTTTTAAAAGAGATTTCTGTCTATTATGTAATTGACATTTTACATTTACTTGACTGTTAATAAATGTTTGCATTTTTGATCCTTTCTGAATTAATCTGTAATTATTAACTATCTCCAATACGGAACGGTATAATTGCAACAAAGGGTTAAAATTAGGGCTGTCAAAAGATTAATCGCGATTAATCGCATCCAAAATAAAAGTTTGTGTTTACATAATATATGTGTGTACTCTGTTAATTATTATTTATATATAAATACACACACAAGCATGTATATATTTAAGAAAAAAATATTATTTTTATATATAAAACATTTATATTTATATATATATTATAGATTATATAAATGTATATACAGTATATACATGCAAATATTTCTTAAATATATACATGAATGTGTGTGTATTTATATATAAATAATAAGTGTACACACACATATATTATGTAAACACAAACTTTTATTTTGGATGCGATTAATCGCGATTAATCTTTTGACAGCCCTAGTTAAAACGGAATGATTAAATGTATGATTAACTATCAAATATAAATGACCAAACAACCAGTTGGGATTCTCTTCTAAATTCGACAACTATGATAAATGGAGTCAGATAAAGAATATTATAATTAAATTCACCGCGCTTCGCTACCGATCCTTGGAGCCAATTAATGCGATCTTACACCATTTTCTAAACTATAGCGAATAAACCGTGATAATGTGAGAAAAGGTGTCTGAATACATTTTGGATTGACTGTAATTTTTGTGCTCTCAATTGATAATTTTTTTGCATTTGTGATTTTCCAAATATATTGTAGCACTTTATCATTCAGAACATATCACCTTTCCTTTAATGTGTGTTTACGTGTAGTATTTTACCCTGGAAGACTGGTTTGTTCATGCTGGCCATACGAGGGCAATAATGTTGCCCCGGGAAGCCCTGGATGTGAACCTCCAACGGCACCGGGCGAACAGAGGGCCGGAAATTAAACAGTCCCACCTGAAATAGAGACAGACAGACAGATGAATAAAGACAGAAAAACAGGGCCAGAAAGTGAGAAGACACAGAGAAAGACAGTAATAAAGAGAGAGATGGAGTGCCCAGCTGGCTGTGTGCCTGACAGAGTGGCCCATCTGGGGGTAATTACAGCCCGTCATTGTCCCCTGTCCCACAACCACGCTCTCACACAAGTGGCCCGGGCCTGGGTGCGTGTGTGCACATATTTAAAGGGCTGGATAATGGATCGGGCAGCTAGAGACGCGCCTCAGTCCAAACAGCACACGTCAGATTTATGGAGACCCCCAGCCCTTCCTTCCCCGTCTGTCTAGCAGGGTGACATTTCAGCAATAGTAAAACAACGTTTACATAACCACTGCTGTCTGCCCTGATGCGGCCACAGCGCCAACACACTGGGAGAGGGGTGGCCGTTATTTATAGACCCTTGCGCGCTCATATGTGCGCGCGAATAAACGCAGAACGACTGACAGAACATTCAGTCGGCTATCTGTAATGGAAACAGGATGTAAACGATGGTACAGTGTTACAGATAATATCGCTATTCTACACTTTTGACTTCATCCCTAATCATTACGGGGGTAAGTGAAGCATGATTACACCGAAACCAGACCCGTCAATTACATCCAGCTCTCAAAAAACTACTTTGGGGCCCAAGATTTCTTGCTCGATTTGCTGTGCCGTGAATCATATGCATATGAGAAGAGGAAGGAGCACTGATCCCGAAAATATTAATTTGCATATATATTAGGGCTGTCAAAAGATTAATCGCGAATAATCGCATCCAAAATAAAAGTTTGTGTTTACATAATATATGTGTGTGTACTCTGTTAATTATTATTTATATATAAATACACACACACATTCATGTATATATTTAAGAAATATTTGCATGTATATACATTTATATAATCTATAATATATATAAATATAAATGTTTTATATATAATAATAAAAAAAAATCTTAAATATATACATGCTTGTGTGTGTATTTATATATAAATAATAATTAACAGAGTACACACACATATATTATGTAAACACAAACTTTTATTTCGGATGCGATTAATCTTTTGACAGCCCTAATAAAAATAATATATTTTTCTTAAATATATACATGTTTGTGTGTGTTTTTATATATAAATAATAATTAACAGAGTACACACACATATATTATGTAAACACAAACTTTTATTTCGGATGCGATTAATCGCGATTAATCTTTTGACAGCCCTAATATATAAAAGTCTATGGATGGCCTCCAAAAGCGATTTGGATATCGCAAGTCTTTCATGAAATGCAATAGACAGCGATGTGACGTTAGAAGTGTGTTTATAACCTGTCCGATGCCCAGCCAGTCGGCTAGATCCCGTGCATTAGCCAGCGCGGTCGAGAGTCCCACCACCCGGACGGATTTTGAGGTGTGCGATGAGATAAAGTTGGTTCTGGACACAATGACCTCTAGAACCGGTCCCCTGTCCTCACCTGTGGAGTCAAACAAAACACAAACACTGTAACGATACCATCTTCATATGCTATTATTAGAAATGATTTACAGGTATGTACACACACACAAGATCATACTGTATGTGTGAACGGGGCTAATGTCTGGCTGTTCATCAGTTGAAGCGATCGTGTCTCTTCAGAAGAGGCTCATATGGATTATCTTTACCATGCCATTTTGTACTTTTTGAAGCGTGAAAGCTTTATTAAATGGCGTTTCTATTGGCCACTAAACAACTAAAGTTGCATAGTGCAGATTTCAAATAATATTATGCACATTTGAGTGATGGCATTTCAGTTTTCGTTTGAAATTGGAGAAACATTCATTTCACTGGTAGCTTTATCATCAACTATTACAATTTGTTTGCACTGTGAGCCTAGTTTTAGTTTACATGTATATAAACAGGGCCTAAAATTAACATTTGCCAAGCAAACACGAGTAACAATCGCTGTTGGTGAGTAAAGGCGGGCGGACACTGAGGTCACACAAGCTTTCACACTAAACACAGAGACTGGAGCTTTCAATGCTTCTGCTATAGCTTCGGTTAGAAAAAAGATAGAAAAATGATTTGTGTGCAAATGATTTGTTGACAAGCAGAGAACAGCTGCCATTCCTTTTGACAGAAACAACCTGAGAGAGAGTGTGTGTGTGTGTGTGTGTGTGTGTATGCAGGCTTTATGGTTGCAGCCACTGAGCTATAGCCTAATAATGCTCATCGATCTAGCCTATGTGACGTGGTTGTGCATGATTTGGCAATAGGGGACAGCCATACGCTGGTGAAAATCGTTTAAACATGTTTAAAAATGATCGTGAGGTCGGGAGGAGCTCGTAACCAGAGTTAATTTTAACAGCAAATTTTGATTTAGTTTTAGTCATAGTCTTTTGACGAAAATGCCATTTAGTTTTAGTCATATTTTAGTCACCAGAATATCAAAAGATTTGAGTCAACTAAATCTACAGTAGGTTTAATCTCCTAAAATCTAATGAGTTTAGTTCAATTGTAATACATTAAGCATTTAAGCATCACATAACCGACGGTCACTTGAACTGACATTTTGACATCATTTTGTTTTTGACATTAAAAATACACGAAAGAGCTCAATTCACTTTTATGTTTGTTTTTAAAAACATCTATATAGTTTTTATAACTTTGTATTTCTGTTTTAGTCAGTAGACCATATCAAGTTAAGCTAAAGCTTCAAATAAGTTTATGTATTTTTTTAATTTCAGTTAACATTTATTTAATTTCAAGTAATGAAGATTTTTTTTTAATGGTTTTAGTGAACTATTATAACCTTATACTTTATTGAATATGTGTCAAATACTGATCTTTCCTCCTGAATATGAATTAAATGGGAATGAAATGAAATATAGTTTATTGTGTAACCAAAAACTAATATATAATGCGTGACTTTTAATTATAAACAAGTTCGAAACACATATTGACTCTTATTTTGAAATGTCTGCGCCTCTATTGCAGTTGCAGGAGCTCATTCAAGTTCAGGAGATAAAATATGCGTTGCTACAACCGTCTAAAACATATTACTATATAAACATTGTAAAGTAAACATTGTCATTATTCATCCGCATTAGTTCATAAACACTTGCCTGGCGTAAATGTGTGTTATTGATTGATTGAGCCGCTCTGGAGCTGGATTGGGGATGAGCCGTGTTTTCCAGAGGTTAGATCAGTTCAGATCAAATGAGCTCATCTGTGACACAGATCATCAGTTCTGACTGGATTCTTCCCTAATCCACCCTCACTAACATTCTCCTCTCGTTTTTATTTGTTGACGAAAATGACAGTTGATTTTCCTCATAGTTTTTGTCATCCAACACTAGTTTTTATTTAGTTATCGTCTCGTTTTCGTCAGTGAAAAAAGGTCATTGACGAAAATTATTTATCAACGAAATTAACACTGGTGTTGGGCAAGTAATTGAATTACTTTAGCAATTACTGTATATCAAAAGTAATTAGTTACTAGGGAAAGTAACTTTTAAGTTACTTTTATGTCTGTTTTTTTAATGTAAATATGAACAGTACTGAACAGTCAAACAAACAATTTTTCATTCAACATTTCAGGTGAAACTGGACATGTGTAAATGTATCTGTTTGTTTACATCACATATGTAAATTTTACTCCTAGCAAAATGTTAAAAAATAAGCGTGTGAGCGTGTTATAGGCTATATATGACATGTTGTAGTCAGATATGACGGCGCTACTGCAACACGCATCGCCGCAAATGAGTAGCAAGCCAGTCGATCTCAGGGCCGAGAATTTTGATAAGCTGTCGAACATAGGCCGGGCTAGGGCCTAGATTTGAGTTTCTTATCTGCAAGCGTTCATTTTTCACAAAAGAGAGTAACGAACTTTCAGTTTTAATTGCGTTACTTGATTAAAACAATATTTAGTTACACGCGCGTTAGTTACCGCTAAAAGTAGTGGCATTACAGTTGCGTGTTACTTTGTAGCGCATTACTCCCAAAACTGCTCGTAATGTGCTCGGCTCGTCTCGTAATTCCTCTCTCACGCTGCGAGCCACGACCATACGGGCATCCACCATTTTCATGCCATTTCTCCCGAGAGAAAAAAATCATCTGCGAGCTCGTACAACAGCAAAAATCGCACGGTGTACGCCCGGCTTAAATTAAACGGTGTCACTTGCCAGTTGGCTGGTAACATTTTTATGAATTCTAACAATGCCTGAGCGTAAACAAACATGAAATACTACACTAAGCTCTCTTGTGCTCAATTGTCAAAAAATAGCAAGGATCATAGTAAACATAGTGGGTTATGTCTTAAGTGTTAGCAGTTAAGAAAGTAAACGCACATGTAACTATCAGTATATTAGATCTGTGCATTCACTCTTAAAGTGACAGCAGCCTAATATTCCTGCTGTGTTTCTAATGTTAATCTGACTGAGTAACTTTTGCAACTGAGCTCTCTTGTGCTCATAGTATCATAGTAAACATAGTGAGTTATGTCTTAAGTAAGTGTTAGCAATTGAGAAAGTAAACGCATGTGTAACAGTATCAGTATATTAGATCTGTGCATTCACTCTTAAAGTGACAGCAGCCTAATATTCCTGATGTGTTTCTAATGTTAATCTGACTGAGTAACTTTTGCAACTTTAATAAGGATGAATTAATTAGGATGTTTAATTTATACAGAGAAGACTGTGAAGTGTTATTTTACATTTGCTCACTTTATTAAATGTGCCTGAAAACGACTGTCAGACGTGAAAAGCACTGTTTATTTCATTTGCATTGGTTACATTTTATTTATTTGTGCTTTTGCTTGTGGTTTGATTATCTGTTTTAATTTTAGTACTTACTTTTTCGATGTATATTAGTTAGGCTAGTGGTTTTAGATGTGGTCTTGAAACTGGAATAGAGAATTGTGAATTTTCTATGTACATTTTTGGTTTAATTACTGCCTGTTTTTTGAAAAAACTGCTTCATGGCTGCTAAAAAAATGTGCTGAAGTTTCCGGCCATTGGCAGATGTGGCAAACAGTTATGTAAAACATTTACTATGTAGGTCTGAACAACACAATAAAACTAACGCAGGCCTGTTGAGAAGAGTACTCCTCTTACGTATGAATTGTATGTAACAAAATATTTCATCCTTCAAGAATAAGGGTCTTGAAGGAGGCTCTATAATCAGTCTCTTAAATCAAGAACCGGCCATACATGTGTGTAAATGCATGCAGATACTCGTGTATATAGGGGTATTATCATCTTATCCAACTACACACGGTTCAGGACTGAAGCTGTCCAATTCATTTATGTCAAGCTCCTTGACTTTAATACATTGCTGGCAGCCATTCGACATAGGCAAACATATGTGCGCACCTGAACACCAGACTCATATGTGCTTGTTGAAGATTTAATTTCAAAACCATGGCCATTAACAGTGGTTTGTTCATCCCTTTGATGCAGTATAATAGTTTCCACTCCTCTGGGAAAGCTTTGCTCTAGATGTCGGCTGCTGGGCTTTGCTACCATTCAGACACAAGAGCATCAGTGATGTTGGGCAATGGGGCCTGGCATTAAATCCAGCTTTTCTATAGGTTTCAGGTCTAAGCTTTGTGCAGACCAATCAAGCTTCTCCACACCAGACTCAGTAAACCAATCAACAGAAAAGTTCAAGCCGATTCTTCTAAAAAATATCTAAGTTGATTTAATGCATCTGTTTGTAATAGATGAAAGCCAAACTCCCTAATTAAAAGTGGATGCAAGTTTGACCATGTAGTGTATAGTATGTAAGATTTTTATGCTAAAATACTATCTCTTAACCCAGTTTATTGTTCCCTGTCTACTATCAGTATGCCATTAATGGGGTTATCTTCCCCAAAATTGTAAACATTGAGCCTCCCAGGCACCATCCAAACACAGAGTGGTCCACTAATATCTGTCAATCTCTTTCAGCTCAGCCTATAGAATGAGTTTGGGGGCGTGGCTACTCTAGCAAGCGGAGCAGAGGCTGTTTCGCCGTTGTGGGACCATGGCTGTGTCCGAAATCGCCCCCTACACCCTCAATCACTATTCCCTACATTAGGGAGACACATAACCAGCATATATTAAGCAGTGTTGGGCAAGCTACTTGGAAAATATAGTGAGCTAAGCTAGCAGTTACTCTACATTAAATGAAGCTTCCCTACACTGAAGCTACCCCCCTGGGAAATGTAGCAAGCTAAGCCACAGCAACATGGCAAAAGTAGTTTACTACATCAAAGCTATTTATTTATTTTTTGTACCAACTTCATTCCAATCACTGCTATCTCAGTGATCAATAAAAGTCAACAGATAGGCAGGCATACTTTTTCAGTTCAATTGTTTGATCATCAACTGTCCCAAACCAATTCAAGAAAACATAAATGAACAAAATAACAAAACCAGCTGTCGAGAGTGTGTACATGTAGACTGGATAAACTCTGATCTGCCGGCGATTTGATTTCGCCCAGCAACTCAGTCTGGAAACCTGTGCATTCATTTCTACTGCTTCTGTTACACTTTTGCGGGAACCAATCACAGACTGGCTTATCCATTCTGGCGCGCTATTGGCGGGTTTAAGACGATGACAGATAGAGAAGCGATGGGTTGTTTATGCCCGTTGATCACGCCTCTTGTGGTCTGATTGGTTGAAGGACTATCCAATTGCGTACAGAGTCATTTAATTTATGTTCGTTGATCACGCCTCTTGTGGTTTGATTGGTTGAAGGACTATCCAATTGCGTACAGAGTCATTTAATTTATGCCTGTTGATCACGCTTCTTGTGGTCTGATTGGTTGAAGGACTATCCAATTGCGTACAGTCATTTAATTTATGTTCGTTGATCACGCCTCTTGTGGTCTGATTGGTTGAAGGACTATCCAATTGCATACAGAGTCATTTAATTTATGCTCGTTGATCACGCCTCTTGTGGTCTGATTGGTTGAAGGACTATCCAATTGCATACAGAGTCATTTAATTTATGTTCGTTGATCACGCCTCTTGTGGTCTGATTGGTTGAAGGACTATCCAATTGCATACAGAGTCATTTAATTTATGCTCGTTGATCACGCCTCTTGTGGTCTGATTGGTTGAAGGACTATCCAATTGCGTACAGAGTCATTTAATTTATGCTCGTTGATCACGCCTCTTGTGCAGTAGAAAATACAGAGCAGACTCCCCAGACCAATGTTCAATCTTAAAATGAGCTTTGTCTGGTGATAGCCAGACAAGTGCACATGTTCATATGTTTATGTATGCGTATGCACATGTGTTTGCATGTTTATGCTCAATTTAGACTTGGGCACATTGGCAGGACAAACTGTAAGTTAATTTAAAACTCAACTCAGCTCAAAGTACAGTAGAAAAAGAATTAAGACCAGCTCCAAACAGTGCCAACATGTCACAAAAAAACATGCATTTATATTTAATGACATTGTGACTTTCTTTCTTTATGGAAACAAGTTTCTGCCACCAGATATCAAGAGGTGGCCAGGCTGGACCCCCATCATTTTAACAAGAGGTGTTTATTCACACGACACAATAGAGGCTTTTCAAAATTTGCTTCGAGATCACAGCCAAAGAAATACTTTCAAAAGCTTGCACACGCATCTGTGAAGAAAGTGTAGTATACCCGTGGCACATCCGGTGGACACATTGAGCATTTTTATCACACAATAGCACATTTTTACCACTATAGTGGATCTTACATTTTATAAAAAAATGTAAAAAATCGTAGCTTCATCGGAATGGTCCAAAACTTTATTGGTACTTGGTATATGAACACCCAGAAAAATTGGGGACAGGATTTGAAAAGTCTAAGTGGTCGTAAAAAAAAAAAAATAGTCACATTCAGGACCTTCGGGTCAAAAATGACCCCCATAGGAAATTAATGGGAAATTAGTTTTTTTTGTGCATACAATCTACAAATCAGCCAGGATGCAGAAAAAAGGGACTCAACAGTGAAGGGGTGAATCTCTAAAACATCAAGAGTGCAAAACAGACAAAAAAACTCACACACACACACACACTTATACACACAAAAACACACGCACACACAAATTAACGCGTGCCATTCCAAAAGCTAATTGTGTTTTTGTGTGTGTGTGTTTTTGTCTGTTTTGCACTCTTGATGTTTTAGAGATTCATCCCTTCACTGTTGAGTCCTTTTTTTTCTGAATTCTGGCTGATTTGTAGATTGTATGCACAAAAAAACTCTGCATTTTCATATTTTTGCCAATTTCCCATTCATTTCCTATGGGGGTCATTTTTGACCCGAAGACTATTTTTTTTACAACCAGTTAGACTTTTCAAATCCTGTCCCCAATTTTTTTGAGTGTTCATATACCAAGTACCAATAAAGTTCAGATGAAGCTACGATTTTTAACATAAAAAATAAATAAAAAATTGTGTCAGAAATGACGAAGACCCCCAGAGGGTTAACTACTGAACTTAGACCTGACATTTTTAAAGCTTGACTTTTTTTTTTTAAATTTGTTTGTTGATGTTACTTTTATTACATCAGATACGTATTGCTTATTTTGTGCACAGCGCCTTGAGAAGATGCTTTTAAAGCCATGTTATTATGCTTTTATTATGTTCGCTAACGGTATATCGCTGGTCAGATTTTTTCAGCCAATGTCGCAAAAGACTTTGTGGTGAGTATATCAGGGCCTTTACCCAGAAGATGGATCTCGTCTATGATGAGGATGGCCACTTTCTGCACATAGCTGCGGTTCTGCCAGCTTCGGCTGACTCCATCCCATTTCTCCGGAGTGGTGACGATCAGGTCAGCCTGCGCTATGGCCCGCATGTCTGGAGTAACGTCACCTGTTAACTCAACCACCCTAGAGAGACGGAGTATGATAATCAGCAAATAAAGGTCAGGGTATAATAACAGATACATATTTGCCAGATGAATCTATAAACACGCTCACTTCCTCCCAAGTTTCTCTTCGATTCTGATCTTCCAGTCCTCAATCCTCTCCCGTACCAGAGCTTTGAGAGGAGCGATGTAGACCACCTGCTCACACAGACACATGCCGGTTAAACCACATCAACATTTACAGCTAAACCCTGACACATGGCAGAGGTTCAGACCTTGGAGTTGGGGTACATGTTGAAGACCCTGAAGATGGCCATCTCTGCAGCGATGGTTTTCCCGGAGCCGGTGGGAGCTCCCAGCAGGACGTTGGTGTCCGTGTGGTAAAGCGTGTGGAAGATCTGCGTCTGAATGGGATTAAAGTGGGTGAACTTGTACAGACTCTCGTACTCCCGGTTTCCCAGTGCAGTCACAGGCAACGGCTGAAGATCCAAGAGCTCTGGAATTGAGGAAAGGAAAATGTACATTTGCATGGCTTCTCCATTATAAAACACACATTTGGATGGCAAGATGAGTCTTCACAAATGTGAGTTTGTGAGAAAAAACCCTCAAAATTGTGAAAAGCTGCAATTACTAGGGCTGTCAAAAAATTAATCGCGATTAATTGCATCCAAAATAAAAGTTTGTGTTTACATAATATATGTGTGTACTCTGTTAATTATTATTTATATATAAAATACACACATTCATGAATATATTTAAGAAATATTTGCATGTATATACATTTATATAATCTATAATATATATAAATATAAATGTTTTATATATAAAAATATTTTTTTTTCTTAAATATACACATGCTTGTGTGTGTATTTATATAACAAGTTTATATAACAAGTTTACAAGTTCATATTTATATATAAATAATAATGAACAGAGTACACACACATATATTATGTAAACACAAACTTTTTTTTTGGATGCGATTAATCGCGATTAATCTTTTGACAGCCCTAGCAATTACCCTTTTTTATTTTTATTCTGTGGCTGAAACGAGCTCCCATAAGCCCCTTTCACACAGCAATGTGACAACATATATTTGACGAGTGAAAGGCATGATGGGATGATCAAACAGAACGTGTTTTTGCTTTTAAAGGGTAACTAAACCTTAGTTCACAGCTGAACTCCACCCACTGGGAATATTTGAAAAATGCTGGAAAAGTGAGCCGAGTTGGAAGAGCCAACATACGTCAAAATGGCAAACAACGTCCAATAGGAAAATTCAACTGCAGTAGCCATCGTTCAAACTTAAGAGGGCAGCACTGGGATGGATTTACACCATATATTGTAGAATTAAAACACCAAATGTCAAAACATTTACTCGAATCAATGAACAGCACTAATAAAGCCCCAGTCTTGAAGATCATTAAAGCTACACTGTGTAACTTTTTTAGTTTATTCTTAGCTAAAAACACTTAGTTCTTTCAAAAATATATGTGCTCATTAATGTATATTTACTTCTTTCAAGTAATAAAGTATTCTCGTAAGTTTATAATTTGCCATTGTAAATACATACGGGTGAGGGTTCGAATGCCAGTCGCCATGTTGCCCCTCCATCTTGAAAGTACATTAGCCAAAGAGGGACATACCCGTAAATTCAAGCTCCGCCTTTGGCGTTTTAACACTCGATGGCACCGTGTCGAATGTGGACGAGGTCGAACTGGAAGCCATGTTAATCTTGGACTAAATCGGCCACCGTAGGAGTTTAAACGAAATCGGAATTGAGAGAAACTAAAATTCACTGGATGGTCATATACATTTTTAACGCAAGATGGGGGAAAATATCACACAGTGTAGCTTTGACTAAAAAAAAGTTGTTTTAGGGTTTAGTTACCCTTTAAAAACACGAGATGTGCGTAATAATGTCCAACTGCAGAGCCGGAGCGCTGATGAATGCAAAAGATGGCTGGGTCTGGAGCGTGACACGTTTAAAAAGCTGCGAGACGCGACACAATGGTCAAAGATGATCATTTAACGCATATTTATACTATTAAAAAGCCTTCTGTAAACAGCACATGAGAACTTATGACTTATGTCTGCTTGCGTCTTATGTCAGAGCATTCGGACTTCATATGTGCAAATACCTGTAATCTTCATTCTGCGTTCACACAGCGCACATTACCGGTAATTTACTGCTAATCAGGGCTTATTAACTTTTGCCACTGTGGCTAGTGCTTTTCCAGAGTTACTAGCCACTCAGCATTGTCACTGGCCACAATTTTGTTGTTCAGAAATGTGTTGTTGGCTACATGTAAATGAGCACTGTAGACACCCAAATCAAGTCTACATGAAATGTATAACATGACAGGTCATCAACAGCTGAAGATTTTTATTTCTATCAGCTATGACATATTTAAATCTAGCATATTGTGTATGAGCCCATACAGTAGCCTAGTGAAATACATATCCATATTTTCATGTGATTTGACAGTTTATTTGATTAAATATACCAAATCTAAAAGGTGTGCATCATACCTGACACCTTACAGTCAGTTTTATGACTGTAAGTCATTCTCTTCAAATGCTGAAGTTAGAAACGTGTATACCAATGTCGTATGTAACTTTAGAGACGGAAATCGAACGTCCAATGTTAAGCCAGCTTTATGCCAGTCACATCATGCCTTGTGGTTCTGTTGTGATAATTGTTTGAAACTATTATCGCTGCTGAACTAGAACAAAAACAGTCAATCACAGACACAGTATGATGATCTCCTGCGCATCGCACACACATCTCTGCTTTGATGAGAGTGCAGATTTCAGTGAGTGAGAGAACAAAACTCTGGTGTTTCAGCGAGGACTGATCTGAACTCCTCTATGACATTGCATTTATAAGCTCAACAGAATTGCGTGTGATTGGTTATAATGCGCATCGCGACTATAACAGATGCCTTTTGAGGCTAGTGGGAGTGAATGTGTTACACGCCACAGCTGAAATCCAAAATGGCGGGTGTTAATGTCAAGCCCTGCTGGTAATGTTACAACTTCCCTTACTGATACATTTCCAGAACCAATTTACCGGCATTTTTGAAAAGGCCCTGTTCACACATGATCTGTTAACGCCAATTTACCAGTTAAGACTGTAAGTTTGAAAGGGGCTATAGAAATGTGTGATTTATCATTTTATAAAACTTTTTAGTTTTTTTGGTCAAAACTTTAAACATTGTGGCTTGGTTTCACAGACAGGGCTTAGACTAAACCAGGATTAGGGCTAGTTCAATTAGAGCATTTAAGTAGCTTTTATAAATGTGCCCTAGAAAAAAATCATTACTGGTGTGCATCTTGAGACAAAACAATGACATATTTTAAGATATCTCAGTGCAAGTTGCTTTGAGTTAAAACAGCTCAAACATGCTTTAGTCTGAGACTAGCTTAAGCCTTGTCTGTGAAACCAGGGGTTAATGTTGTCAGTCACCCAACCAACATTTTTTTGTTAATTTAAAATCTGGCCATCATTGGTAGTGTTATTATTTTTAACGTTTATGCAAACAAAAAGTGCAAAGTGCTGAGTCATTTGTTGGATTTCGATATTAAACTTGTGTGTATCAGTACTTTCCGAATTTTACCAGCAAATTACAGTGATGATATTGATAACCTCATCGATGCAACTATGTTCACTCTTTAAGTAAAGTTTTGCCTGTATGGTGATTAGAGTCAATATTTTGGCTTCGTCAGCGCTGAATCGTGGCTGATGTCTTCACTACAATTTAATCGCAGAGTTTGGAAAGAAAAACACTGCACACATTGCGTAATCTGCCTAGTCTATTTCTTTAACCCTCACATTGTGTTCTGGAGCCTCATTTATAAACGTTGCGCACACATAAAAGAAGGCGTACGCCGCTCTCTACGCAATAATTGGTATTTATAAAAAGCAAGCTTGACGGGAAAATGTGCGTTCCTTCACGCAAGCTCTGACCCAGGCGTACACACAAAAACGGGTGAAATGAGAAATGGCGACACCGTCGGCAGATGAAGAAACACGTGAAAGTGTGTGAAACTGTAGACCGTTGTGTAAAAGAAATGGCAATACTGCCTCTCATAAATAACATGAAGACTTCACAAAGCAAGTCTTACAATTAACAGCCAACACAAACACCCGTTTGATCGATCTGCAGTGTAAAACAAACGAAAATTACAACAGAAATGCAAATTAACACATATTTGTGAAATATGTTCTGCAATAATATTGGCATTTTATGCAATTCATCCTCATAAATAATGTGGTAAACAGAACGAAATAATGTACAAAACTGATATTCTCGTCAATGTCTCCGTCTGGCGGAGCAGATATAGATGCAATTAGATAGACAGATAGATAGATAATTAGGGAGATAGATGTATTAATTGTCCACTGGGGAAAGTTGTTTTCATAGTAAAAATTGATTCATCAGCTACGGAATCATGGTATTCATGCATATGCCTTTAGTTTGTTTTATTTTTGATAAAATAACGTATGACGTATGTCTCAACCATTCAGAAAGCTGCAAGAATTACATTTGCACTGAACTATTTCCCATTTCCACGTAGATTATAACCGACATCTGTAGCTTGTCAGATGCAATTAAATGGATGGAAATAAAATGCCCCATCACAATGCATAATGACGCACAATGGCTGATCTTGCGCTCTTAGAAGATGTGGCAAATGGAAGGATTCGGAGTGAAGGCATCTTCAGACAAGAAGACTTGCTGGCAAACGAGGACACACTCTGGCGATGGAGCGCTAGACGCTTTTTTGCCTCGACTTTGATGTCCGACCATTTCTTTTTTATTTCGTCCATGGTCCGAGGTTGTGAGGCATTTACGGCGTCTGCAACCTTTTGCCACTCAAGTGCCTTTTTGGCATTAGTAATGCCCACACTGTGCCCTCCAAACAACATTTTTCTCCTCTTTTCCACCTCGCCAACGATAACTTCGACTTCACATTGAGTGAAGTTACGTTTTTTTGATTTCCTCTCTGTGTTTGCCATGATTTCGCAGATTATGAATATTAACTTGTGGCCGTTTCACGGACTATTTATGGGCAACTATGGGCGTGACATGAAGCCACAAAAGCTGCGCTTCATTTAGAATTGATTGTGATTTATTAAGGGAAAACTGCGTAGGATGTGCGTGCGCACGGTTTTATAAATCAGAATATTTCTGTGCGTACGCACGTCCTATGTTTCATCTGCATGCCACTTCTGACGCAAATCCTACGCAAAGTTTTATAAATGAGGCCCCTGGTCATTTTGACCCAGAGTGGATCTTTTCCGAAAATTGAAGTTAATGTTATCGCATTGGATTCAAACTGATTTTGCTCTCCCACATTGGGCCCTATCATACACCCGGCCCAATGCAGCGGCAGGAGCAACGCAAGTGTTTTTTCTGCTAGTTTCAGCCCGACGCAGTTTTCATTTTCACGTCCAGCTCCACGTTGTTTAAATAGTAAATGCACATCTGTTGACCCATGGGCGTCTGGTCTGAACACCAGGTGTGTTCAGGAGCATTGTTGGCGTGTTGCTATATTGAGGAACTGAAAACGACTGCGCCATTGACCAACACAAACCTGCTCTAAAGTCAATAGCGCAGTATATTTTGTGTTATTTAAAGGGCGTGTTAGTAATATGAGCCTATAGGGTTAAATATTACAAATAAAAGGATTCCTCTCTGGAGAAGCGTCCATGTAAATAGTGAATCAGCCATGGTGTGAGCGCAACTGGCTCTTAAAGGGAATGGGAGATGAGACTCTGATTGGTTTATTGCACATTGCGCCCAAAACACACCCATGACTCATTAAGAGACGAGGGACAACCCTTTTGGACATGCACCCGGCACGCCAACCATTTTTCTCGTCATTAAACTAGCAAAAGTGGATTTGGACACGCCCTGCACCTGCGCCACACGCTACAGACCATGTGTTTAGATCATTAAAATAGGGCACATAGTCTAACAGCAAAAAACACATTTTTAATTATGAATTTTGGTTCACTTGTGGATATACTGAAAAACTGTTATTTGTCACAAAACATTAGGCAATTCAGAAATTGTCCTGAGTGGGGGAAAATTTCCAATTTGAACGGCAATAAAAAAATAAAATAAAAGCACTTTAAATGCTGAAATGCCCCCATGTGATACTGTCTGAAAGAACAAAAATGACCATAAGACTCATTCCACACAACATTAAAAGAGATTCATCCTAAATAAGGAATAAAGCATCCGCTGGAGGAAGGCACGTATGTGTGTGTGTATGGGACGCACCTGTGTGTGGCGGGTGTCTTTCAGGCAGGATGAGATGCTGGAAGTTGATGATGCACACGGCTTCAGAGCCCAGCCAGCGGTCAGACACGGCTCGGATGTAATACTGAGAAGGCATGGGCTCAAAGATGGGTATGGTGAAGACCACCTGCTGCGGCTCTCCACTCAGCACCTGAGAGGACATGTCATTAGAAACGCATTCACATCTGCAGCTCATCGTTAACCTGGTCTCCATCCTTTACTAAATAACATTTAAACCAGGGCTCTGAACCGGTTCAAGGAACGAAAACGAAAACCGGAAACGAACAAAATTTTAAGAGGAACAAAAACGAAAACGAAATCAATTTGAATCGTTCTGAACAGAAACGTTAATTTGAAATGACCATTAACCGGTTAATAACGTTATTTTATCGTTCTCTTTAATATTGTAATTTGGCAGTGACCAATCATGAATAGAGTAGCTCCAGCATGTGATGTGACGGATCAAGCGTGAGTGAAATGTCATCTATGAATCTACCGGTAACGCAAGTCAGTGTGAGCGCATTTACACGCCTCAAGTACATTTCTTTACCCACTGAGGTCATCAATGAAAGCGCAGGTATTGGAGGACATTCTTTTCATATGTTTAAATAAGCAGTTCGGACTTTAAGCTCAAATAGACTGATTTAGGCTAGTTTGTGGATTCCGTTTAAGCCTATCCGTAGGCTATAGCATCTATCAAACATTCTTCCTATAGTCTTTCAGATTGCCAATACAGGACAGCTCAATGTTTTCTATAGACGGCTGATGCTTCGTATTAAATGGTGTTATATTGCATTAAATGATCAAGCTTTATTAGCTGACTGAATCTGATTATGGGATGCAAGGACGTGTTGCACAGTGTTTGCTTTGAAAATACCAGCATTAAAAGAGCAATGGTTATCCAGTTTATTTATTCTTTATTCATGCAATTTTTAAAACAAGTCGTGTTGAAAAAAAAGTTATGTACAAAGAATGTTATCACTCTTCTGAAAACAATAGGCATATAGAGGCCACTTTCTGCTCCATTAAAACAGGTCAATATTTGTCCCGCTGTTTATGCTTTGTAATTAATGCATGTATTTCTGTTGTGGTTTTAAAAATGTTATGAAATAAATATTCAAGTTTAATTATCATGCGTTATATTATTATTGAGTGAAAATAAGTCTTTATTTATACATATTTGTTTGTTTGGCTAAATTAAATTAAAATAACATTATTAACCGTTATTCTTTCAAATCAAACTGTTTTCGGAACAGTAATGTTTATTGAGGAACGCAAAAACGGAAACGTTAAAATATCGATTCTGCTCGGAGTGAACCCATTGATATTTTTTCCGTTTTTAAGCCCTGGTTTAAACTGAGCTTTTTTTGCAGTGTTATTTTAGCAGTATTCAACTTGTTTTGCAACGTTATGCTCTGTGAATGTGTGCAAGTTTGGATTCATTAGCCGCTATAGGTGAATAACCAGAAGAATAACAGTAAAGTGCAGTAAACAGTACAACTATTTGCTTGTTTGTAAAAATGACAGTAAAAACGGCTTGTTGATTGTAAAAAACAACAATACATTAATATAAAGGATGAGACCGGATAAGTTTGAGTAACTGAGTAATGTGATTTTCATTCATTTTAGTTTTAAAAAAAAGATTTCTATTAGGCTGTAATTCATTTTTATTTCAGTTAACTTCAATTAATGAAAAACATTTTTAACCGCATATCATCACAGTCGGGCGGAAACCTTGTTTTTCCATTTTTCAGCTTTTTTTTCCTTTCACAAATCATTACTATTGGTCACCCTTTACATCTCTCTGTGTGTTTTGTGAATATCTAACCAATGAAAAATATTAAAAAGAGCTTGTGACTGAACCTCGTATCGCCATTGGCTCCTCAAACCGTCAGTCAAACCTCATAACTCCGCCCGCTCTATCGTGAATGAAGTGCTAAAGACAGTTTGGAGCATCTCTGCTTGTTTGCAATGCAATGGTAAATGAAGAACTGGTTGTTTGAATAAGAACAGCGTTTGCTTTCCTCAAGAGACACTGTAAAGGCTGATGTTTTATGTATTTGAAGAGTGTTTTAGTCTAGCATTTAGTTCTACATAACCTAGTTCCTGTCTACCTCTCTGAGCTTCTTCATCCCTACACTCCATCCAGAAGCCTAAGAGCCTTTAGAGATTATCACGGCCTCTTCTCTGTCTGCTTTCAAGTCTCTTTTAGAAACCTGTTTTCTTTAGTGTATTGATTTTTTGATTTACATTTTTTTCTCTCTGTTGGTAATTTATATCTGAGTTTTGATTTCTGGTGATCTGTGAAAAACCCTAAATAACGAGACTTACATAGTGATGACGATTTCAAAACAAAGCATCATGAAGCTTTGAAGCGTTATGAATCACTGAGTCGATTCAGCGGTTTGAATCGCCAAATTTCAGCAGTTTGGCGGTTTAACGTGCGATTCCGAATCACGATTCGACTCACTGATTCATAACGCTTCGAAGCTTCATGATGCTTTGTTTTGAAATCGTCATCACTATGTAAGTCTCGTTATTTAGGGTTTTTTTGCGCACAAAAACTATTCTCGCCGATTCATAAAGTTATTTTAGAACCACTGTAGTGAGATGGACTTTGTAATGACGTCTTTAGTGCCTTTTAAGGGTCTTGAGAGTGTAAAGTTCATTGTGCCAATGGAGGCCTTTCAGAGCCATCAGATTTACACTAAAATATCTTCATTTGTGTTCCGAAGATGAACGGAGGTCTGACGGGTGTTGAACGACATGAGGGTGAGTAATTAATGACAGAATTTTCATTTTTGGGTGAACTAACCCTTTAAGTGTATCGGCATCGGCCGATGTAAGGCTGCTGCATTCGCCGATATTTTTCCCCTGCATTATTTACAGACAGGCGTCCACAGGGCAGCTCTCACCGTCTTCAATCTCTCTTGCTCTCCCTCGCGCATATTAATCAAAATCAATTGAGAATTGACACGATGGTAAAAGGTGGAAAGACTGAAGTTTCATGTGGAGCATTGGGAGATTTTTTCCTGAATTACTGCTGGTGTTTCTCTACAAGAGATTAAGGAAAGTGCACCTACACTCTAAAAAATGCTGGGTTAAAAATAACCCAAGTTGGGTTGAAAATGGACTAACCCATCAATTGGGTTGTTTTAACTCAGCGATTGGGTTGTTTTAAGCAAACATTTAACCCAACCGCTGGGTCAAAACAACCCAATTGCTGGGTTAGTCCATATTCAACCCAACTTGGGTTATTTTTAACCCAGCATTTTTTAGAGTGTAACCATTAAATGACTAGGTTGTAAATAGTTTTAAATGAAGTATAGTACAGTCAGTGTGCACTTTATTATGCTGCTTGCTTGTTGATACTGTGTGCAATAGTGTAATTATTTTATTTATGCTTAAATATTTATTTTCAGAATTTATTTTCACCACTGAACTCTTTTTTTTTTCTTGTTCTACCTCACCTGTTTTTACTATTTGTTAAATATAGTTTTTTTTAGTTCAATAAATGTGCCTTTTTTTAAATTGTTATCATCCTGATTATTGTGTCATTTTTATGTTGTGAATTGAGGGAGCAAAAGCAGTATGGGCTCAAAATATCGGCTCAAGAGAATCGGCAGCTCGTATCGTCATCGGCTAAGACTGATAAAAAAAAATCGGTATCGGCATCGGCACTAAAAAATCCATATCGGTCGACCCCTAGTTTAGTGTATTGAAAAAACAGTGTTTTTTCCCATGAAAAGTAGCGTTTTTGGGAGATGTTTTATATGAATTTAAAGGTGAAGTGTGTAATTGAGAGCGGCTCATCATGCAGTGGTGTGGTTAGCTGATGTACCTGCTTCTTCTGCAGGAGGAAGTACTCCGAGTGGTAGATGTGGTCGTTGATGGGGTCCTCCACCCATAACCACCAGGGCTCTCCCACAGAGCCATGCACCTTCAACACCACAACACAAGTGTCAGAGCAACATGTCCAGTTTAAGCTTTCACTAACAAAAACGTTAAAAAGTGGACATATACCAAACTTACACTGCTGAGACCAAAACACACACGAATTATAGATATATATATAACATGAGAAATATAGGAACACTTTACATAAGACTTCTAGTGTGCTTAAAACACTTCTTCTATAGCACAAAAAGTCCTTTCTTCTTGTGGCTATTAATGCTTTAATTGTCTTTCATTTATTCTATAAAGTTGGAGCTTGACATTCAGCTGAACTCTTGCTCAACACGATCACGGTTTCATAGACGGTGAAATCTGTGGCGTGTATTTAGTGAGAAGTAAGTGAAATCTTTACAGCCTGTTGAGCTGTGGCCTGTTTCATGTTAAAGCGAATGATATAGTGATATAGTGATATAGTGATATAGTGTGTGTATCGTCCGGCCGAGCTGAGAATGAACATCCTCCAGCTGTTTGATCTGAATCTCAATCTCACACCTTACAACACCTTCTGATAACAGGACATAAACAAACATATTCATTAATATAATTAAATAATGTAATAAAAAACAACTATTAGCTGTATTAAATGAATACATAAAATAATACAATTCGAAAAAAATAAAAGTTTTTTTACACACACACACACACACACACACACACACACACACACACACACACACACACACACACACACACACACACACACACACACACACACACACACACACACACACACACACACACACACACACACACACACACACACACACACACACACACACACACA